>NW_021604753.1:2481894-2503738 GCF_004785775.1 Grammomys surdaster | reverse complement strand
GTGTGTGTGTGTGTGTGTGTGTGTGTGTGTGTGTGTGTGTGTGTGTGATGTGAGAAGCCATATCCCAGGATGTGGTGCAAGAAGCTGGAGGGCTCTAGCAGATCCCTGACCTCTCTTTTAGGAATATTTGAGGACTTGGTTCAAATTCCAACTCCATAAAGATTGGCTGAAAGAGTGTGGGTTTGCGTCTGTCTCCGGCCTCTTCCCTGTGAGACAGGAATGCTCCTCTGTGGAAAGGATTCTGTTCAGTCCCAGCTGGGCCAGTGCTCAGCTCACTGTCTTTAAGTAAATATCTTTGCACATATGTTCAAGAGATTTGTAATGAGTGTCGTGGCCTTCTGATGCTGGTCTCAAACCCCAACACCAAATTCTCTAGAGGTGAACTCTAGGTGTGGTATATAACACTGGCAACACATAGCCCCACTGTAAAAATGAGCCTTCTCCCCGGGATCCAGGGCCTCAAAGCTGGCCCTTCTCATGAGTCCTGTCACCCTGGCCACAATCTGCCTGCCTGTGTCTCTGGTCTAATGGTTGGCATGTTGGATGGTTTTGAGCTTCCTTTGTGCTCAGAAGGCAGAGATGGCGAGGTGAGATAATGCCAGTGTTCACCATGGTATGGGCACCGGAGTGGGCACAGGAGGTCAACTCAGGCTTCTTTAAGGTTTGTAAATCCTCTGATCAGTGACCTGCTGTAGATCTGCTGACTTTGAAGCTGCTGCCTCTCAGCAGGGACTGGCCTGTCTGCTGCTGCAGCCAGACTGGGCCTATTGTTCTGGGGAGATTCCAGGTTGTGCCTGGTAAGAGTATGAGGGAGCACGCGAAGCACAGTGACTTTTCTCTGGGAAGTCGCTGCTGCAGGGTGGAGCTTTTCCTTCAGAAGAGCCATGTCAGAAACTACCCTGAGCTGGGTGGAACCCAAGCCTGCATTCTGAGCACTGCCTGTCTTAACATCTACCCTAATTTAGAGCGATGCCTAATTTAATGCTATCCTTTTCTGAAGCTTGAAGTAAAATGGGCCTTTTTGGAAAGAATAAATACTCCCATTAAAACATCCCTGTGTGCCCTGCTTCCTCAGTGGTCAGTCCCACCCTTAACTGGTGGTGGGATTCAGACACACACAACTACAAACAGCAACAGATCCATGGGCAACACCAACTCATTAAGAGGCCAGCAGAGGTGTCTGACAGGTTGTGTGCTGGGCTCACACCCAGCCCCATCATTTCTAATCTGCATGTCGGCTGCCACTCTAGGAGAACAATCAGAATTAACCACATTCTTGGGCTTTTAAGGGCTGGCTCTATGTGCCTGTAATACCACCGCAGGTACCCTGGATGACACACAGGCTCTCACAGACCAGCTCACTGACACACTGCCTTCTGCCCTCCTGTCTACGCAGTCTTTAGAACCAAGGACTTGTTTCCACACCAGCCTGGCCTTCTTCACCCCGTCCTTGTTGGGTCTGTGTGTCCTCTCACCTGATAGTGGACCATGGCCTCCACATAACTCTCTCTGGCCAACAGTCTTGCCTTGTTTGTTATTTCACCCAGCAGTTTTTCAACGTTCTCGTTTTTCTCAGGCACCATGTGAGGATCTTATGATACAAGGTGAACTAGACAGACAAGGCTCGGCCTGTGTCAGATATGCAGTGGGATTGGGCAGGGGAAACACCAATGAAGGAAGGCAAGCGAATGGCCGGCAGGCATTGTGAAGATAAGACAACAGGGCTGCTGGGTTTGGAGGGGAAGCCAGGGGTCTGGTTTGTTTTTTTTTTTTTTTTTAAAGAACTCTCCTGCTTTAATCTTTTCAAACACTGCTCAGTCCACACACAAAACAGCCTGTGGGTCAAACCTTGTCTGTGGACTCCTGACAACACATGTGGTAAAAATGGTGGGGACTGACTTTTTCACAAGAAGGGCTGACCTTACGTGTCCACATTGCCCCTCAACCTTTGGGAGAGCTTCTGGCTGAGGTTCTGGCTTGCCACCTCCATTCTCATTGTGATAGTAGTCACCCAGAGCTGAGCACTAGGATTCTAGGCTGAGGCAGAAGGATCACAAGTTTAAGGACAACCTGGCTTATAAAATGTGAGCCTGTCTTAAAAACAAAATCAGAAACACAAAAAGCCTCCAGAAACAGCAGGCTCCTTTGAAAATGCAGACTTCACCATGACAGATAGACTAGTCCATAATACCAGCGCATTAATGTTCTCTTTGTTGGAGGTAATAATGATGTTTGGCTACACAGAAGCATGTCCTAATTTTCTATACTTATATGCTAAGTATTTAAGAATGAAGAATCAAGTGGCTATAATTGTTCATTATTTACTTTATTGTCCTGTTTTTATATAGAGTCTCATGTAGGACAGGCATTCCTCAAACTTGCTGCATAGCTGAGGCTAGCCTTGAACTCCTGATTCTTCTGCTTTCACCTCCCAAATGATGAAATTATAGGAATACACCACCACATCCAGCTATGGCTATGTTAGCATGGGCTAGGGATGTAGCTCAGAGGTAGAGCACTTTGCTAGCGTGCATGAGGCCCTGGCTTTAATTCCTCCGCAATGCATTGTAAAAGGGCCAAAATGAGGAAGCCGCTGTTTCATTAGATGAGAGTTACTGGGGATACCTGAGACACTTTCGTAGTAAAGTAAAGGCATCAGTGTTTACAGAGAGAACTGTATGACCGTCCCAAGTTGTGGGTATGCACTCTCCCATGACACACACACTCACTCTCTCTCTCTCTCTCTCTCTCTCTCTCTCTCTCTCTCTCTCTCTCTCTATGTGTGTGTGTGTGTGTGTGTGTGTGTGTGTGTGTGTGTGTTTGCATATATATGCAGGCTGAGGGCCAGAGTAAGAGCTGTTGGTAGCAGCTCATGGGTCTAGGCAGCTCATGGGTCTAAATCAAAGGTCAGACAGTCTACCTTGGTAGTGAGGTGATCAGCATCCCTCTGTCCTCACAGAAAGTTCTGTGAACTGAGTGCCGGGGCCTGTCAGTGAGAGAACACCAAAAGGATTTTCCAGTGAAGGTTGAGGATTATCTCCTGAGCTGAGGGGTCTGAAATTGCTCCTTGAAGACCTGAGTCCCTGCTTATCTGCTGCCTAGTTTAGGTCCTTGAGCTACTTCTCTTCATCCAAACCTGTCAGCAGTCTTGGTGTTCTTGTAATGAGGCAGCTTGTGGGGAACGTGGGCACAGGGAAGACTTGAAATGCTCACTCTGAACAGCTTGGGTTTAAACTGTTTGTCAGGAGCTAGGGAACTAGCTAGTTCATTCTGTAAAGTAATATCAGATAAAAGAAAAATATCTTAGCACGCTTCATTTAAAAAGGAAAAAAGCTAAGTATGATGGCACAAGCTTGTAAACCCATCACTAAGGAGGCAGAGCAAGGAGGATCCTTGACACTCCCTGGACAGCTAGCCAGCCTACTCAGTAAGCCATTAGAGAAAAGCTCTGTCACAAAAGCATGGTAGACAGTTTGTCTGGAGGGATGACACCCAAGATTGTCTGTAGTCTTCTAGTCTCCACAAACATGTATACATCACACACACACACACACACACACACACACACACACACTTGAGAGCAAGCAGTTAGACAATGGTTGCCACTCAGTTGGATTTAATTTTAATCAAGATAGTGTGAGTTCCCAGGTACTGGCTCTCAAGGTGAACGAGTGCTAGGAAAGCGTTGGGAGTTCCTCCAGGTGAAACCCCCATCTGCCAGGTCACTATAGGACCTGGATGAAAGCATTGCTCAGGTGATAGCTGATGGATAGGGGGTGTCCTCTGGCCTCCCTTTGGGGCACTTACCTTCCTTAGCTCTGTGGCTCAGCAAAGCTACTTGTGCACCACAAAGGACCATCTCTGGTTCTTGTGGTATGGTGTTGAGTAGCTTATCCAAGCCCAGAACACTTTGCAGTCCCTTCCAGGGCTCCTGTCTCATCTTGCTGCAGAGCCTTTCAAGGATTGCCTTAGGGGTTTCTCATGCAAATAAAAACCCAGGCCTGAGGAGGTCCATTCACCCTCCCCTGAGCCATCGAGGCTCTCAGAAATGAACATCTAATCACCTAATGTGGAGCGTACGGAGCAGAGTTAGCACCGGACCCAGTGAGCACAGGTCAAGGGGCTCTGGCTTGTGCTGGAAGATCCTTTCTGTCTTGATCCCTCCAGGCTGTGGAGATTTAGGCCTGGGGTAGTGCTGGCTATGCCCTTCCAGCCCACAGCACTAGGATTGTACACTGAGGCAACTCATAGACAAGAAAGACCTTGCTGCCTTTGTGGTGGCCCAAGGGAAGCCCTGCTAGTAGATTCTCCCTGGTTCTTCCTCCCACACAGTTCCTGGAGGAGACTTCCCAGAGCATACACATGGAACTGTAAAACTGAAGTCTCAGAAAAACCACAGTAATGTCTGTAGCTAAGTGTGTCCAGTACTGCAGAGCCCTACTTTCTAGGAGGGATAGACTTAGGAAAATAAGCCAGTCTTCTGACACCAGACCAGTCTTCTGTCACTCATGCTTACCCCAGGCTCTTTGGGAGTTCTCTGCTGGCGAACAGAGCACTAGGAGGCTTGTCTAGGTACCATCCAATACAAGGCCCCAGTGGGCAGAGTATACCTAAGCCCCTGATGAAATGGGCTCTTCTGGCTCAGGGGGAGCAGAGAAGAATCCTCAATCTGTGGTTCAGTGCAAGGGTGGAGCTCTGCTGTAGGCAACACTTTCCATAGTTGCTGCGTGTGATCCACCAGACAGGCTATGAGTCCTTGCCTCTCCTCAGCCTTCTCTCTACATCAAGCCACCACTTGCCCAGGAAGGTCTCTGCTGGCATCCATACTGCCCACATTTCTGTGTCATAAGCCAGGACCCACCTGGGCAGGAGTAGAGGTAGGTAGGGACTCTAAAGGGGAGGGAGGCATCAGATCATCCCACAGTTCCAAGCAGAGGTGCAATGGCTGGGGCTGCCGTCTGGGGAGCTTGCCCTCCCTGCAGAGGCCAGGCAGACAGAGGAAGGAGTAAGCCGGAGTGAGGAGTGTGGAGCTTTGAACTCCCAGTGCACAACCAGGGTGTGACTGTGACTTGGACACTGTGCCCACCTTCTGGGCTGTGCCACACAGCTCTAGCCACATGTTGAACCTTTTATAATCAGTGACAATTTGTAAGGATAAATAAGCATGCACTCCAGAGGACAGCAGTGTCGCTAACAACCTTGTATGCCTGTGTGGTTACTAGATGAATTTATGCTTTTTTTGTGAGCTCCATCAGAGCCAGTGCAATAATGGTTTGTGTTTATTGCTCTGTCCCTGGTCTCTGATGCTGCATTTGGACTATTGTCATACCCAAGAAATAACAACCACACCTGGTGACTCATTCATTCACTCAGTCAGTTGTAGAAGCACACTGTATACAGGTATTGGGCCGCCTTTCCTATGTTTAATAAAAATACTGTCCCAGGCGTCTTTCCCATAGCACATGTGAAGCCATGCAGATAGTTTGTGCATAGGCGTGCCCCTTGGCTGGTGCTTTGATTGATGCCCACTCCTCCTTGGGCAGTGATGGACAGAGATGGAACAGAGCCTTGCACATAGCAAGCCAGCATACCACTCTGCCAGTGTCACCTGATGGGCGCATGTTGGACAAGATCCTCTCTGAGCTTAGGAAGCAAGTATACTGAGTGTACACCTTCTACCTGTGTTCCTAGGATGCCAAGTTTGTGGAAGAGCGACGAAAGCAACTCCAGAGTTACCTACGCAGTGTTGTGAACAAAGTCATCCAGATGGTGCCTGAGTTTGCTGCCAGCCCCAAGAAGGAGACCCTGGTACAACTGGTGCCCTTCTTTGTGTGAGTACCTGTCCAGAGCATGCTCCTGGACACTAAGCTCTGTTACTGTTAATATTTAATAAATGGGGCTGTGGTGGTTCTGCCTAACCACCATGTTCTGTGACCTGAAGCCAAATGCTCCACAGCTGGAAGTGGCCAGAGGCCACGGGCACTCCACAGCTAGAAATGGCCAGCCAGAAACACTGGCCATGGCACCCATGAGACACCAACGTGGGAGATGGCTCCGCCAATCTTCCATGCTGTCTCCACAAGGCTGGGCTGAGCCCAGACCATCCCGCCATCGTTACGAAACCCGATAGAAATGAGACTCTAATGTTTAAAGATTATCCAATAGCTTTATATATTTGGTGATGGTCAAATAACAAGAAGCCCACACACTTAGAGGTGTGTCCCAATACCCAACCTAGCTATTACACCTACCTTAGACTGCTGTAATTTATAGCATGGAAAAACAAAGGTCAGAGAGGAGACATGGTTTAAATTTTTTTTTATTACATGCTTTTACTTGTGTATGCATGTGTGTTGTGTGCCACAGCTCATATATGGAAGGCCGAGGACAACTTGCAGGAGTTTTCTCCCTCTACCATCTGGGTCCTAGGGGTTCAGCTCAGGTCATCAGGCTTAGGAGCATGTGACCACACTTGAGGAAGGCCACATCACATCATGAAGAACACTAGCTCATCTCTCAGGCAGCTCCAGCCTGGGTATCTGTTGAGAATTAGCCTTTCCCTCTGAGCCCCAGCACTTTGAGCTTTGTAAGGGAGTTCCAGGCTAGGCCCAGAAGGATGATAAGGAATCTGAGAGAAGGAAAGTCCCCAAGGACACCAGGGTCCTCAGCTGGCTCCAGCAGTCCAGCCATTTCGGACAAGCATGCATTCCTACATGCTGGGCTGCTGGATTGTGACAGCTGTATGTCAGTGTGTCCAGCAGGGACTGCAGGTCCAGTGATTAGTGCCAATCAGAGATGAGAGAGAAATTGTCTATTCCTGATTAGCACACAGAACACGGGGGGTGGGGGGCAGTTTTGTGGATTTAAAGAACAAAGGAATTTCAGCAGATTTGGGGAAGTGGAGTTTTGAGTAAACACTAGGCTAGACTCTGGTCAACCCTGAATAGCCTTATCCCTTTGGCTTTCTTTGAAATTGCAAATTAAGCTACCTCTCCCTGTCTTGTGAGTAAGGTGAGACTGCAGGGTGAAAGCTAACAGGTTGTTCTTATTTTGGTGTTCAGAGAGGTGATATGCAGCCAAGTCTTGCACATGTTGGCAGGGATCCCCAAGATGTTTTCTCTCTTTGTTGCTTATAGAAGACCATGAGCCTAGCATCCTTAATGAAGAGCCTAGCCAGAGAGTTCCAGTTACACACACACACACACACACACACACACAGAGAGAGAGAAAGAGAGAGAGAGATCCAGTTATACACGTACACACACAGAGAGTTCCAATTACACACACACACACACACACACACAGAGTTCCAGTTATACACGTACACAGAGAGAGAGAGATTCCAGTTACACACACACACACACACACACATATACAGACACACTACACAGACATACACAGACAGATTGTGTGCACACAAATGCACAGAAACACAGAAGCAGGCACATATGCACACAGACACACATAAATACACATATGCAGATTTTTCAACTAAAGAAATAAATCCCTTAAAGCATCATGTTAATAAATCCCTGCAGCTTGCTCCTTGGTTTTTTCCAGACACTGACTCGGGATCTTAAAGGTTCTGTCTAGTGAGTGAATGTCCAGGCATGCGATTCCTAAGACAGTTTCATGGTGAGCTGGGCCAGCCCCATGCTGCACCTGCCTTATTGTCCTCTAGGCTCTCACTGGGTGGCTGCTGTGCTTGTTTTACTGGTGGAACTGTGTGAAGGTGCCATTAAAATACCAACCCCACAAGGATTTGTAACAGTTCAAGATTATAGCAATGTGATTGCATATGTAAACTATTTTATAACATGGAAAACAAAGGCCAGAGAGGAGACATGGCTGATCTCAGGGTACCTCCCAGCATATGGGAAGCCTGGGCAGGATGGTGCCCTCACCTAGGTTGGGGACATAGTTGGGAAACTTACAGCCCATGGACAGACCTAATCCCTCTGCTTTCAATGTGAGGAGACAGTAGAGTTTTCTCATCTGTTTTTAGGTGAAGCAGTTGCCATTGTAAAACAACTAAATGCATCAGATTAAGACATTGAAATGCCAGGCTTCTCTTGAACATAAGATTGATCTTGCCCTGTCCCCACTATACAAAACTCAGCTTTGGGCACTGGTAACTCTATGACCCTAGATCCTCGTCTCTTAAGATGCCAACCCAGCGTCCCTGCCACACACGTGGTTCTCTGGCTGGTTTTTCACATGCTCACAGTCTCACACTCACAGGGCCTGCCAAGCTCTGCAGAGACTCAAAGCTATGGCCCTGGATCATGAGCACTCTTCTAAGAGCCCTTCCACATAGGTGATGGACTTGAGATACTCTGTCCCCCATGCTTTTGTATCTGCTTGTGCCGTGTGCCTGTCCATATGTTCTGTGAGCCAGACTCGGTTTGCTTCCTGTTCCAGTAGCCTGCACTACCTGGAGATGGGGCAGGGATCAGGGCCAATCAGAGCTTCTGAGAGGACCTGGCTGGTAAATTTCCTCCTGAATGTACCTTTAAGTTAAGGGTTTTGCAGTCTTGAGTCTGGTGTTAGATGGAGCCTGCTGCCACACAGTTGTCAATGTCATTATGTTTGGGAGGATAGCATGGCTTTTGAGTAGCCTGCTATCCCCACAGATCTGAGAATGGAGAATCAGCAGGTCGCGTGTGCCCATTTTTGGCCTGTTTCCTTCCTTGACAACAAAGCCTGCATCACCCACTGCTGAGGCCAAAAGTAGGACAATGGGAAGTGGGCATTTCTTCTCAATTTTGGCTTCTGTGCCAGTGTGGCACATGGGAGTGTTAGAGGTCCCCCATCTTCAGATAGGGAGCAGAAAGATAGCAGCTCTCACTGACCACGGAGAAGCCCCACATTGTCTGTGCTCTCCTGGTGCTTTTGAGAAAGGAGGATCCCAAGGAATTCGAGCTGAGCAGAGGTTTGCTCAGACCCCTAGGGAAAAGGCGGTGCCATGAAGGAAGGGAGCCTGACTTCGAGAGTTCTCTGAGGAAATGGAGGGCACATGACACGACTTCAGTGACTTGCTAGGCTGTCACTTAACATATTATCATTAAAATGTTTCTTTGCGGTGTAACTCATCCCTCGGAAGCTGCCATCCCCCTGGGAGGGACAGATGGGGGGAGACAGAATAAAGTAGGGTCTCAGCACAGACCCCCACGCGGAGGTTCAGCAGAAGTGTGGGCCGTGTTTCTCCACGCACTGTCGCTTTTACTCCAAACGTTGTTAAATATAGATTCTGCTGAGATGAGAAGACCCATGTTCTCTCGGAGAGCAATTAAGTTTAGCCCAGGGTCGCAGTGGGCTGCCGTGTGCTCTGCCGGGGCCCACTTGAGCCCACATGGAGGCCTTTTTTCTTCAGAAGGTGTTACTGACTCGAACAACTCAGAACTTTTTATCTTGAATCGTCATGGTGGATCATCAAGAGCCCTCTAGGCTCCACAGTGCTCATTACTTCAGAGTCGTCCAGGGCATCACTGATCCACAAGCTCCATGGCCCCAAGTGGAGAGGGTTTAAAAATAAGTGCAACTGTATTGGCATTGGGGTGGCATTTGGCACATGGCTTGCTTTGCTGGACTCTGTCCTTGTACAGCACTCCAGCCTCCATTGTCTGCCCAGGTAGCTCCTGTCTGACCCAGGGCAGGGGCCAGCCTCTGTCCTTAGATCTCTAGTCAGGAGGCACTGGGCAACGCCCGAGGTTGTTAGCCTTGTACTAGCCCTCCTGGGCCCTGGGAAAGCGTGGCTCATATTTCTCTCCTTTCCTCCTCTCAGTTTTCAGTCCTCCCCGTTTGCTCGTTCTGTCTTTGCAGATGCTGAGTGAGGTGGCAAACAAAGAGGTATGCTTGCAAATACTGTAAACACTGGTGTGTTCATCTGCATAGGATGTATCACAGGAGCTGTAAGAAAGCACACTCTAGAAGCATGAATCTGTGTGCTTCTTGCCTCCCTAGGATGTAGGCATGGCACACATGACTGCAGCAGTGTGGGTGGTATTGGCTGGAGTCCTCTCTGCCTGAGGAATTCTCTCTAGGCTGTTGCTATGTCAGGCAAGCCCAAGCTAGCCCTTTCACTGGACTGGTCACTATGAGTTGCTGTAATAGTGAGTGGAAAACATAGAGGATATTCTAAGAACAAGTTCTTGTTGGGGCAATCTTCAAGGCTGATTTTGGAATTGAAATCATGAAGACTCCTCTCAGGGATTTGGAGCATCCTTCTGGATACAGGTTCCCAGGATACTAGTGAGAACAGCTGTTTGGGAGTCACTGAGGTGGTGAAGATGCCCAAAGAAAGAAGGAGGAACAAAAAGCAGCAATGGCCAATGTCGGGCCCTGGGACAGGGTAGAATGTAGCACTGGCCAGGCAGAGGGGAAGCTGGGGAGAAACTTTCAGGTTGGAGGGGAGTGTTTCCAAAGTTCTCCTTTGTATGAACAAACTGTGAAACACACAGTCTTCCGAGCATCAAGACTAGCAAGCTGTCCGCTCCTAGGCTGCCAAATTGGCAGAGGTCCCACAGAGCAGGTGGCATGGCATAACTGGGTGGCATCCCTGCCACCTATCAATGTAAGAGTGTCCTGAGTCAGCCATCAGGGTCAACATGGGGGAAGCAGGAATGTGGCAAGGACTTAGGCCAGCCTGCTTTTGGGCATGGCCTTTCCCTTCTAGCAGATGTGGGAAGGCCTCACTCTGAAGTGAATAGTATATACAGACACAGGACCCTTTGGCTAGGGTGCCATGTTGCCATGTTGAAATGGTTTGAGTAGATTTATTAGATCTTGTAAAGCTATCTGCAGACCTGTGGGCTCCATGGTCAGAAATGAGAGAGATGTTGAAAACAATGCATTCTTCACCCTGCCGGATGCCCTGAGCTTTGCTGGGGCTTCCCGAGGGGTCACTGAGACCCACTTGTTCCTTTTGGTGTTTGTGTTGCTGTGACTTCCCCAGGTGAGAAAATGATAAGGCAGCTGGGCTGTGGGAGCTGGGAGCACAAGGCGAGGGACAAGCTGCAGGAAGCTTTTATGCTTCTCCTACTAGTTCACCATTGCCATGTTCAGGGTTTCTATTAGGGGTCCTCTTGCCCAAGTCAGAATAAAGCCTGGTGGGGGCATGTGGCTGCTCTCCATTTCCTGGGGAAGTTCCCTGGGTACAAGCTGTGCCTGCTGCAGTCCCTCCAAGTGATGCCCACTGGCAGCTGCCTGGCACTGTCCTAGGTCCTACCACAGCCTGCTCTTTGGGGCTTACTTGAAGTGCACGTTTCAGAAAGGCCTGGAAAGTGAGGCTGGGGAAGACGCAGTGAGGAACTTGGCGTCTGGCCTTACTGTGGACCATGGCCTTGGATGTCAGTATGCCCAGAGTATGCTAAATGACCCTGGAACATCAAGACCTGTGATCCACCAGCCCAGCCTCGTAGCTCAGGAGCCGCGTAGCTCAGGAGCCGCGTAGCTCAGGAGCGATGGTAGGCCGCTGCCTGGGGAAGAGGAGCAGAGCTGCCTGGGTTCCTCCCGTTCACACTTGGGGACTTGCTGCGACAGGGCTGCAGATGTTTTTCACCTGCTTGCTCCGGGAATGCAGGTTGAGAACCTACAAATACAATGTGAAACAGCCATCCTGTTGTCACTTGGAACAGCCGTTTGGCACCTTTTCCTCTCAAGGGTTCAATAGTGGTATCTGTGGAGCTGGAGGGCTTTCGGCCGGGTTTGGTCTGAGGCTGTGTCCTACTCACTAACGTGGTGATTGTGGACTTTACCCTCTACAGGCTTTGTGCCTCTATCTCCCCTTCTGTAGATAGTGTTGGCAGCCGGCACACTAAGGCTGAGCTGCACAGGAACCACAGAGCTGCAATCGTGACAGCTGCTGGAATCACTAGTGGGGGTGTACACAGAATTTCTGAGCTCCATAGAAACAGGGTGGAGAGTGTGGGGCATTCTGGGATGTGAGGGGCATAGCAAGCATGTTCACTACAGACTACAGTGGTGGACCTCTGGCCATGTCACACTGCAGTCACATGAATGCAGAAAGAGCGAGACTTGGTCACACAGACCTACGGTCAGATGTTAGATCATAAGAGCCTGTGACCTGGCTCACTCTCTGCCTCAGTGTCCTTACCTGTAAAACGGTGGGGCTCAGAGTCACAGAGACCTCAGAGGCTTGAGAGTATTAAAAGAAATGCCACCAAGTGTGTGCCTTTGCAGGGCACCACTCTGACTGCAGTTACAGCCTGGCTTCTGTGTTCAGAGCTTCACTTTAGTCCCCAAAGGATACAGGTTGGCAGAATAGATATTACTACAATTGCATGCCCTACTTCATGGCTTTTATTTTTAAACATTGGAGCCTCAGAAAATCCAGCTTGGAGAAAGGGAAGCAGATTAGGTTATTTTTGGCACAATACCCTCCATCCAATTTAGGGTTAGTGAAAAAAAAAAAAAAAGAAGTAACAACTCCCCTGTAATAGCGGAGGTGTGGTGACAGCACTGAGGTGATTTGTTTCACATGGTGCCACCCCATCCTGGTGACAACTTTTCTGTCTGTGGGTCAGCCTTCCTTCCCAACTTTGAAATGTGCTGTCTAGGGTGACCATGAGTGGTTATCTCACCAGGCTACCAATGAGATACCTACTCCTGCCTTGATACTGCTATGCAGAAAACATCAGTCCTTGGTCTTGGTGGCCCTAAGTCCAAGCACTGCTCCCACTTCAGATGGCAGGTTAGGAGGCCCTGGAGTTGACTGGCCTCTTGGTGGGGCCCTATATGAGTCTCCTTGCATCACATATAGGGCAAAGAGGGAGGGTCAGTCAGCCTACACGAACTCACAGGTTAAGCAGGGGTAATGTGGGAGGAAGGGGCCAGTACGCCATGCACTGGGGCCAGGGATCCTTCTTCACAGGCTGTTTGAGGACCTCGGGACACTCTGGTATTACATTCTGCCCTGCTGAGCAGAATGTAGCATATATAGACTGCCCACACAGCCTGGTTTGCCATCCCTGGCAGAGTCACCGACTCCATCAGAGTAAGACGTGTCTCAAAGCTCCACAGAGGGACCTTCAGACATACCTCCAGCCTGAGTGGCAAAGTCAGCCACAGTAAGGGACAGGCTCTGGCTGCATCTGGAGAGCTAAGTCAGCCAGCTGTCCAGGCTGTTCCTCCTGCAGACTTCTGTCTAAGCCCAGGAGGTAAAGAAGTTGATGGTAGCCAGGGGTTCTGATGGTCTGTCCTGACACGGCTGGAAAGAGCTAACAAGGGAGAGTCATGGAACCTTCTGGTCGCCTTTAGTAGCTTGCTTTTCTTGGACTCTTAACTCTTACCCAAGACATCAAGTTTCACACCAACATACATATTGAAGTGATGTCATAGGAATGGTCTTGAGAGAGTCATTCGTTCTTTGAGCTTCTTCAGCTACCCATGAAGTGGATTCCACTCACCCTCTAGTAACTCTGAAGGAAATGAGCCATTACAGGTAATCCCCAGTCACCCCTCAGCACAGGCAGGAAAATGGAAAACCTGTGGTGGGACGTGACTTGACTGAGTACATAACCAGATAGCTGCAGGCCTGGACTTTAGTGATGCAAGACTCCACAGCTCAGGTCCTGGGGGGCAGGGCGCCTTCCCTGCCATTAGAGAATGAAATGGCAGTCAGGCCATGGAATGTGTCAGATGGGAAAGAGGTACTATGTTCATCTAGGGGCGGCCTCAGAATGATGACCCATGATTCTCACCCATGTGAACTATGGGCAGCCCGGAGGGAGCCCTCAGGTCCCCAGCCAGGTTCTCTGGCACAGGTCACTTCTGAGAGAGGCCTAAACCCCAGCAACAAGCTTGGATAGTTACTGTCTGACAGTGAAGGGCTGATGTGGGCCTCTCTCAGAACTCTGAATTTTGGGGTCAGCCCCTCAATCTCAGTGCATAGGATGGGGCACAATGAGGCCATGGTGGGTTCAAGTCCTCAGTCTGTCCTGAGCTGCTCTTGAAATCTTCACGTGCACCTGCAACATGGAGATGCTAACATACCTGTACTAGACTGCAGCATTGGTGCCATGAGTGTGGAAGGCACATAGTAGGTGCGCTAATCATGCATTCCATGTTTCCTTTCAATCCCATGAAGGATACAGTGACTGGAATATGAATACTAGATTGATCCATTGGTAATTATAAACAATTACCACGAACAAGAGGGAAAAGCTTTATTTCCCATTACCCACAGGACTGCTGTGATTCAAACTATTGTTTTGACTAAAAAATGAATAAAACATGATGTGAAAATTAGAGATGTTTAAGCAGCTACCTTCCTTGCTTAAAAAAAGAGAAAACTTCAGACATACACAGTTATAGAATCAAAGGGTTCAAATTAGTCCAAATACTCAAAGGAAGACCAGACTCATTTAGCTTGCTCTAGAATCTGTCAGTGTAGTAGCCTAGGCTGGCCAGGAGCACAGCCCAGAGTAGCGGCTGCCCTCCACCAAGTGCAGGGTGTACACCTGATACATGCCAAGCATGCTGGCAGTGCTAAGGCAAGGCAAGTCCCCACCAAGGCTAGGAACACAGACACTGAGCTTGGGGGTGAAGGGTCGTGCATCCCAGCTGGTGACTGCTTCAGAGACAAGTGGGAACAGGCCTGGTAAGGATGTGTTACTGTGGTTAGAGGAGCCCTCAAAGGTAATGAATGGGACACGGTGTATATCCCTCAGAGACAGATCCAGGCAGAGTAAGGCACAGGTGCAAAGGCCCTTCCTGCCGAGCAGAAGCGCCAGTGTGAAGGAAGCTTGTGGTGTAGGGAATGGGTGGGACACACTGGGGAAGAGTTCGATCACCCAGGGTGAAGCAAGATGACTCTGGGGAGGTGAGAGGGGTGAGCACAGCTGTGTGTTTAGAACACAGTCTTGAAGGTCTGGGTGTGGCTGGGAGAGTGCATGGTGACATTGCTGGTATGAGGGTTGCCATTTAATAAATGGTGACTTGGAGATGCAGGAGATGGACTTTTTGGGGCCTTTGGACATTCATATTGAGCAGGTGATACATCCAGAACCTGAGGACAGAAACCTGGACAAGGCACAAACTGAAACACTATCCACGTCATTGAGGACTGAGTAGCTCAGAGGAGAGGACTTGTGGCTATACCTGGAAGATTTCAGGAGGTGAAGGGAAGCCCATGAAGGAGGTGTGTGGAGCACACTCCCCAGTGATAGGTCCTAGAAGCCGAGGTACACAGCCCAGCAGGGAAGGCACAGTGTTCGTGGAATCTTCCAGACTACAGCATTCCCTGCCTCCCTGCTGGTGAGAATAGACACTTCTATGTGGGAAGCAGGTGACCCAGGCATACACCTGCCAGCTAGAAGGAGCCTGCTCTCTGATGCGAGAGTGGGCTCTGAATGGTGCCTCCTCTGCCTGCCCAGTAAATGCAGTCCACCGTGTCTAGATACTGGAAGTGTGGCATATTAGATGGGCTGGTGCAGCCCCAGGCCCAGACACCAGCTCTCCTCATCCTCTGTTACCTCTGCCCACAGTCTTCAGCCTAAGCTGAATTCCCATCTTGATTTTTAGAGCTGAACCCTTAGCCTGTGAAGCCAGTGGCAACATCAATGCAATTAGGTATTTCCACAAATGGAAGTCTTTCCTAGGGCCATTTTCTGCCTTTGTAAGTCAAGGTCTCAAAGGCTTCATCCTAAGTATAGCCAACTGTGGGTAGGAGGCATAGACAGCAAGGCCTGGCAGGGTTTGCACTGTGCTTGAGGAGGAGCTGCTGCTAAGATGACCCTGAGTGTCGGGTAGGTGAGGGCCAACAGGGCACAGGAGGTGGGGCATTTCTAAAGTAAGAGCTTAGATGCTTTGACACTCATGTACCCTCTCTGAATTCTGTGTTCTCCCCTCTGGACCTCAGACCTCTACAGCACTGTCAGTGGGTCTGCACAGGGAATGAGAGGAGGGGCAACATCTCTGTCAGATGTGTGACTTGTCCCCTGCTGACTGATAGGCAGGCTGATGTGACAATGACTATAGCTCAGCTGGACTACTTAGGTACCCAGAGGTTTGTCCCTTTTGATACAAATGGAGGCCACAGTGTTAGGTACCACTGTAGTGACCTCTGAGCCTGCCAGATGAGCCAATGGCAGCATGCCCTGAAGATGTACCAGTAGAGCAGGGAGGCTGTGGAGACCCGGCACCACTACACTGTTGCGTATAGACATGTATAGTAGTGCTATAGTACTCCTTTAGAACAGCCTACTGACACCTCAGAAAACCCTGCAACCTCCTCTGCTCCTGATGCCATAAGGGAGGGAATCAAGCTGGGGGGCTAGATGCAGTCCCACCTGCCGGGCTGTGAGTCCTGTGCATGGTGCCATCCCTGCTGCAGCGGTTCATCCCATCCTGCAGGCCTATAATGGTGACAGAGCCCCTGTCCCAGGCCAGTGAATCTGTGCCTGGGTTCCCAGGCTTGTGCCTTTGCAGACTAACTGCAGCCATAGTGCTCCCCCCGCCACACACACACAATAACAGTTAAGGGCACTGATATATTTGCCAGTGTCTTTGGGCACACAGGAAGGTCCTTGCTTTGTCTGCTCTGTTAAGAGCTGTGGAATGTGAGACATTCACTTGGCTGCCAGCATATTGCTAACTTTGGTGTTTCTTTGTTTGTTTGTTTGTTTGTTTTTGCTGCTGCTGGTGGTCTGGTTCGGTTGTTTTTTCCAGTGCTGGAAATGGGCATTGTACACTTGAGGCAGGTGTTCTGTCCTTAGGCTACATCACTGAATGCATCGGTGGATCAGGTGAGGTACTGATCCATTTCTGTCCCTGTTTATAACCAGAGCCCCTGCTCTGGGAGTTTGAAGATGTGAGCCCTGGCCACTCACTTCAAAGGAGGAAGAAGAAAGTGATGAGTAAAAGGCAAAAGGCGGGGCAGGATTTTAACCACAGTTAGCATTGGCAGTTGCTGGGGTACCACTGTGAATTCCAGGGATTCTACAAGACAAAGGCAGAGGTTAAGCTTGGCACAGGGAAATCCTACTTGGTAAGCAGTCCTGGGTAAGGTGTGGCCTGGATGATCACTACTGAATTCTGGTTCTGTAGCGGTGCCCCAAGGAAGTCTAATTCCCATGAGATAATTGATCTGGCTTTAGATCCCATTGTGTCTTCAAAGGTGAACTGTTCCTGAGATCTAAGGTGGCTATAGGTTTAGGACAGTGGCTGAAGACTTTGAGACACTTTCTTGGAGATCTGAAATAGAATGTAAAAGCAGACTCTAATCTCTGTACCCTTGGCCTAGACGAGGGTAGGCTAAGTTAGCTGTCCCTGGTTCGCAGACACTCCCTGTTTGCCTCTTGTGGCTTAGCAGGTGCAGAATGAAGGCAGAGCTGCCTTCAAAGAGCAGCTGGTGCCTAGTAGGGTGACACATGTACTGTGAATGCAGAGGCAGGTGGATCTGTGAGTTTGGAGCTAGCCTGATCTACATTGTGAGTTCAGACTAGACAAGGCTACAGAGTGAGTGAGACCTTATCTCAAAAAAACTAGTTTGTAAGAGCCTGATTGTCTGCTCTGTGGTCTCTGGTATTCCCTGTATGGCCTGAGGAAGAGTAATATCCAGTGATTCCACAAGACAAAGGGCAGAGGTCAGTGTAGTCCCACGAAAGCAAGGCCTCAGAATCATCTTGGACATCTCATAGCAATCTGCCCTCACTGTCCACAAGAGAGAGGTGGGCCTCTTGCCCCTGCACCGTTCTGTCTAGATATGGCATTTGTCATCCAACCATAATGTCTAAAGGATACCTGTAGGAGGCAGGACTCCTGCAATCATGAGAACAGAATTGTGTTGGAAGTTTACAGTGGCCCGTGTCACAGTGCCCACTGGTTGGTTCCCCTGCCCTTAAGTGCACTGTCTTCTCTGCTTGATATCCTTCCATGACTCCTGAGAGTCCTCTACCTTCCCTTCCAAAACCATGCCATCGGGGACAACATTGGTGTCTAGGAAGTCAGTTGTAATTGGTGTCCCTCTTCTGGACCTCTGGTACTTCTGATGGATCTCCCACAGGTTGTTTACTCTTGGGCTATGTACAGTAACTGCCAGAGCCCCCTCATGGAAGAAACAATTTAGGGAGCCCATTTGGTTTCAACTCAGAAGAATCCTATTGTGGTCAGGGTCAAAACACAGCAGGGCAGAGTGCCCTGGTAAGGCAGGAGAACATCTTCCTGGCTCTCAAGCACGGCAGCGATGACCCTTACCTCTACGTTTACCTAAATGCCATCCCCACCTCTGTGAAGCAGCATAGAGAAGCTCAACGATGTATCACGGGCATGAGAAGCAGAAGGCAGCATGGTCATATTTTCCATTGTAGAATTAACAAGCAAAGCAGTAAGTCACACACCACACACACACACACACACACACGCGCGCACACACACACACACACACACACACACTATACAGTAGGTAGCTCAAGAAAGGTATGTCCAGAACAAAAGGGGATTGTTCCCTGGAGGCTAGGGCTGGGGGGACACACACATGCCACTTACCTCTGCTTTTCCGTTTAAATTTGCTCCACTTTTTGTGTTACCCATTCCAGGAAGTAATAAGATTTCACATTTAAGAAGTCTTGAGGGGCTGGAGAGATGGCTCAGCGGTTAAGAGCACTGACTGCTCTTTCAGAGGTCCTGAGTTCAAATCCCAGCAACCACATGGTGGCTCACAACCATCCGCAATGAGATTCGATGCCCTCTTCTGATGTGTCTGAAGACAGCTACAGTGTACTCATAAATAAAATAAATAAATCTTTAAAAAAAAAAAAGAAGTCTTGAGGCTGAAATGCTGAGCTAGTGAAGACAGAGGAAGCAATCTCTCTGGCCACATCTCCTTTGCCCTCCAAGGAAAGTGCAGAGGTCTTTTTTATGGGCCACCTTCTTCTGTCTGAACATTCTTTTTCTAATAGCCTTATTCTGGGAGGAAGCCTGGGAAGGAGGCTCAAGTCCTCACTACATTTAACCGGAAATGAGCCCTGAGGTGAACGGTGCAGACACGGAGTGTGGTGGCCTTGCCTTGCTCTAAGAGTTTCCTCTGCTGAGCTCTGGTTTTCAGGTGAAGGCTGCCAAGCTCTTGGCTTCCAGCCACAGTGAGCTTTGTTACTGGGTGAGGCCTCCCTCATCTGGAGTGAAGAGAGGATCTACCGTACAGCTGCTAGGAAGATCCTGTGTAGCACTCGGTGCTGCAGCACGACTTATATGTCTCCTCTAGAGACAGGCCAAAATCGCATCACAAGGTTCAGACAGTTTGCCAGCCCACCAAAAACCCACCTTACCCTCAGTGATGAATGGATTTGTTCTTGTGTTGATTGGTTCATCTGCTTCCTGGTTCCCACCCTGGACTTTCCAGCAAGCTTTAAATGAGTCTTGCAGCTTGAGTTGAGTACTATTTGAAGTCTGGTGACTCTGGAGCACACCTAGGCTGAGAATCGCTTTTGTGAGCCTAGAAGAGACCCCAAGTGTCCTCAGCATCCTCCTGTAGTCTTGTAAGTCTGTTCTCATCTCCCACCTGACAGGGCTTCCCAGGTCTGAGTGAAACAGCTTAGGGCAGTAACAAGGTCTCTTCCCTCACCAGCAACTGAATAGCACATGGGCTTTGGGACTGCCCTCTTCCCAGCTGGGTGATGGAGACGTGCTGCCAGGTTCTGCCCTGCAGGCAGCACCTGTGAGGCCTGCCAGCCTCTCTGGAGAGCAAGCTGGAGGCGAGACTTGGTCGAGGTGGTTTGCATTTAAGCTGTGACTTCATCCAGATCTCCTCCTGTCTTACAGGGACATCACCCCACCCGGAGAACCGCTAAACAAGAGCAGCAGAGCCAAAGTAGTTTCCCGCTTCCCTAAACTGTCCCGAGGCCACCCCAGGGAGGTGCGCAACGTGGAGCCTCAAAGCGGTGACCTCTGACCTCGGTGGACTCTCAGCCCCCGGCCACTTTGTGCTCAACCTTGCCATGGCAGCTGGCCCTGGACACCTTGGCAGGATGACCATGTCCCCACAGAGAACACCCTTCCTGCTGCCACATATGCCACCCAATTAAACTGGTCAGTTTTAGCTGCTGTGTCTCTGTCCTTAGAGCAAGGCATTGCTCACTGGACAGACACAGATGGGGACACTGTCACTATCCTCAGGGTGGCCAGGGATGGTTGTCACCTCCTCCAGTTCTGCCAACAGGACAGTGGGTACCAGGCTGGGTGCAGCCCAGGTGGGCTGTGCACATGTGAGATGCCCGACGCATGGCAGAAGGATCCTTCAGATGCCACCCGTGACGCTTTCCCACATGGGAACTAGATTGACTGTTACACTCTTAAATTCCCTGATGCAACTTCCTCCTGCCGCCGTTGGATGGGGTCTCCTTCCCTGTCTCCCTCTATGGTGGTTAGATACCCAGCAGCACTGCCATGCGGCAGTATGGATTTGATTTCTCCATCTAGTGGCCTAGCAAAGACATTGGCAGTGACTTTGGTCCTGGAGGAACTTCTCCTTCCCTCCTCATGCGGGCTCCAGGAAGCACCATCCATCTAGGAAACCTGAGGCTGCCCCAGCAAGCACCGCTAGTTGACCTGAGGAGTCCACCCTCAGCACAGCCCTGAGCAGCAGTCTAAAATCTCTGGCCCAGAAATCGGTGTTTGTGACCTCATGGCACTAGAGATTTGGCTCTGGGCATGGCTGTGGAAGGCTGGCCCTGTAGGCTCTCAGACCCAATGCCATAACTGAAAAGAGAATGATTGTTCCCTGAACATATTTAGCACCAACTGTCCCCTAACATCTCAGTGGGAGCAGAATGCTGTGTCCCCACAAGATATAGTTCTGTTGCTCTCGTCTCAGGGTCCCGTCCTAGAGTCCAGAGCTTGCAGGCATGGAGGGGAATAAGATCCAGCTGCTTTGCGGCTCTGCCTTCCTCTGTCATTAGCCTGGGTCCCCCTGATTCTCAGAACCCACTGTTAGAGATGCTCTGTCTCCCTAGGGAAGAACCTCCTTGCTGTCTTCATATAGTATGGAGGAGCTTGCCGAAGGGATCACATACCAGGGTGCACTTCTCTGCCTGCCAAGGAAGGTGTTCATGGTGGCATCTACCAGGCGTGACTACTTAGGTGGTGGTAGGAGGCAGCCTGACCATGAACTTGAAGGGCTGAAGCTCAAAATTAGACCTTGGGAAGTGGTTTGGGGAAGCAGAGTTTTTCTGGCACCTTGGAAAGCTTGGGGGGAGTCCCCTAGAAGCCAGAGGGGACTTCAGAGTGCAGGGAGAGGCCTGAACAGCTCCAGTTCTGGAGGGCACCTTGGGACCGACAAGTGGGCTGTGCACAGGTGAGGCAGGGCATGCCGGCCCTCCCTCCTGGCTAGGGGCAGGAGCTGGGTGAGCGGGAACCCGCTTTAGCTTGCTGGGAAGGGAGGGTCCAAGAGGCTTCTCAGCCCTAGAAAGCCAACATGGGTCCTCTCTTGTCTGCCTAAGATTCGTCAGGCTCCACACAAACACCACACCCAGAGTATGGGGTCGGCATGCAGTTTGCAGTTAGGCAAACTGACGCATGCTACAGGGCGCTGTGAGGTGCTGGCAGCCCCAAGTCCACCTCTGAGCTGGGGGACTTGGCATGGGGAGGCTTTGTATTCTATCATGTTGTGTTAGACAGGACCCCGTCACACCTCCCACACCTCCCACACCTCCCACAGCTGAGTCCTGAGCACCAGGGCTTTGGGGCACCTGGCCTAAGCACGTGTCACTAAGAGTCTGGGTCCTCTCACTGCAAACAAAGCACACAACCATCTTTCACATTCAGCACTGGCAGAGGAAGGAAGGAAGGAAGGAAGGAAGGAAGGAAGGAAGGAAGGAAGGAAGGAAGG
>NW_021604753.1:2457274-2481884 GCF_004785775.1 Grammomys surdaster | reverse complement strand
AGGAAGGAAGGAAGGAAGGAAGGAAGGAAGGAAGGAAGGAAGGAAGGCAGGCAGGCAGCAGGCAGGCAGGCGGCAGGTAGGCAGGTGGCAGGCAGGCAGCAGGCAGGCAGCAGGCAGGCAGCAGGCAGGCAGCAGGCAGGCAGCAGGCAGGCAGCAGGCAGGCAGCAGGCAGACAGGCACCCAGACCTGAGGCCTTGATTTCTAGGATTAATTATGGGGAACTTGCCCAACTCTGCCATAATGTGAACATGAAGGCTTGGTTCCAGGGACTTCATAGCCCCTTTGATTGCTTGACATCTGCCTCCTAGCTAGTCCTTTTCCCCATCTTGGGGATTGACTAGGGCCTTGCAAGTGCTGGACAAAAGCTGTCCCTCTGGTGAGAGCCACTCTCTAGCCCTGCTGACACCCTGCTTCCTCAGAACCCCAGCAAACTCTTGGTTCCAGGTTGCCCATCTTATACCTCACAAGAGCATGTTGGGACTCAGGCAGAGCAGTGCAGGGTGGGGTCGGGTAATGGAAGGCTGTTCCCACCATGCTCCCCAGATCTGAGAGCCAGAGTCCAGAGGGGAATGTAGAGCCATGCCCACTCACTATGATACAACCTCAGCTCTTCAGGAGACTGCTTCCTAATCCACAGCCTGACTGTGGCCCTGGCATTCTTGTGGCTGCTAAAACTTTGTTCCTGTGAGTTGCCATGTCCTGAGGGCAAGTCACAGTGTTCTAGGCCTTGGTTGCTGTGTCATTTGTACCAGCTCCATCTGTCTGTGTAACCTGTAGACACAACTGGCCCCTGAGGGGAGGCTGGGCCCTGTTCTCCCAGGTCCACCACCAGACTCCCTCACACTGGCAGCCCGCACCTACACCTGCATCCACCCGCCCAACATGCTCAGCAGAGGGACTCCTGAGAGACTTAGATCTTCTGCCAGCAGGACGACTCAGGAGCTGGCAGTCTCACCATGGTGCCCTGGCCCTGCCTGCTCTATTGTCTGGGAAGCATGCAAGAAGGAATGGCCTCATGCCCATGGCAATAACAGTCCCGACTCCTCAACATTCCCACCAGAGACATTGCTACCCACCCCAGAGCCATGTCCTAGCCTGGAGCTGGGACAGAAGGCAGGTGCCTCCTTATGAACAAGGTCTATTGTAACAAACATTCTTCAAACGATTGTGCATTATTTCACTAAAGAGAGAGTTAAGTGTTTGCTGTTTAGGTTGGTTTTGCTAACTTTGCACAACTGTAGCACTGTATATTTTGTCTAATATTTCTGTGCCAAAAAGCTCAGGCCCTGTTGCTGTGATGCGTGGTCTCCATTATGTATCTGAAGTAAACTCGAGGCAGTGCATGGGGAGGGCAGAGAGCATGGCGGCAGGGCTGGAGAGGCTGCTGTGTGGAGGCTTAGGTTCACTTCTCACTGGGCCATGTTCTCCCGCCCTGAAGACATCTGCCCACCACCTGATCCAGCACCACCTGCAGCTGCTCAGCTCTGCCCTACCAAGAGGCAACCACTTGACCACAGGGAGGTTTGTTTCTTGTTTTTGTTTTTCTTTTTTACCAGTAGGACATATTGGGAAGCCCCAACAAGAATTGGGACTTGGGGCACATGACAATGGTTTTCACAGGAGCTGTAGGGTTGCTGAGCACATGGGAAGAGGACCTGAGTGCTGGGACCCCCAGAGGAGTGAAGCCCTGATCGGTTATCTCCATCCACCCTGGAAAGGTCTCTGTGGCTGCTACAGCCCTATGTCTGGAGCCTGCGGGTACAGACACCCCAGAGATCTGAGCACGTGCTATCCCAACTCCCCTCTTATGTTAAGGTTTACACAATAGAATTTTTAAACAAATATGCTTAATTTTCTAAAATCTCTTGTATTAAATTTTTCTTTTGGAATAAGCTGTGGATTTTGTTACAATCTGGTTGTGAGCAGCCTTTTCAGTGAGGGATTAAAATGGCATTTTCTACATTAGACGCTCTTCTCTGTGGTTCCTTTGTCTACATTCTTTACTGACAGCTGGGATCTCAGTGATCTATATACACATCACAAGAAAGCCTCTAAAGTCTAGAAGGTTCACCTATCACTTGAGGCAACACTCCCACATCAGGACGTGGTTCAGCTAACACAGCTTTGTGTGAATGAAACATTGGGAATCTCTTGTAGTATTCAACTGATCTTGGTAAAGTAGAATATAGAATAATAATCTTACACAGAAAAAAAATTCATCCCATCCTCATGTCAGGTTCCTTTCCACACAGTCCAGACACAGTTAAGTAAGGAAGAGATGTGAGCTCCCTCTGAGTCCTGTGTTTCCTGCACGGCTGTACTTACCGCTTCTCATGGCATCAGGACGTCAGCGAAGGGAGCTAACAGCAGGCAGCAAGGGAAGTCCTGCTTACATAGACATTTGAATTTGTCAACCCAGGAGCGGCCAGGGACATCTGGGAGATCAGCTAGACAAACACACATCCTTCTCTAGCTGGTCTGCCTTTGGCCTGGGGAAACTCACACCACCCTTACCACCATTGCTAAAAAGCACCAGAGGCTGATATCCAGGAGCCACCTTGGAGGAAGTCTGATGATGGTGGCTTCTGGTCTAGCCTTGATGGTCTCTGTGCTCGCAGCCTATGGGCTTCAGTTCCCAATTCCTGGTCTTCAGTGAGTCCTGCAGATGAGGGCATAGTAGAACCGCTGCACCGAATCACTTGGTGGGTAGAAAGGGCTGTTGGGGATCAAAATGACAAGGCTATCTCTCAGTGTGTGGGGGGTGGTGGTGCAGGGGAGCAACAAAATGGTGGACAAATCAAGTGGATTTTCTATAATAGCAGGTCTGAGGCCTTTGTTGAGACTGACTAGATGCTCCTGCCTAAGGTATTTGACCTTTGGAGATAAATTAGCAAGGTCCTGAAAAACAGAAGCCTGCCCTAGGCAACTCCCAATGCTGAATTTAGGCTACTATGTGTACAGTAAGTCTGTCCACTCAGTCAGAGGCCTGCTTAGGATGCTGTCATCAGCACAGCCACATTGGAAGATCCACTCTGGAACCAACAAGGTCCTAAATAGCATCACCACCTCTAGAAGGCTTGTTTCAACCAGTCCCAGTACCCCTGGTAGAGCAGCTGCTCCTGAAGTCTAGACCAGGCCTTCCAGACCCACCCTCCTGGATTGGGGCCATGTTGAGAAGCTGGGGTGAGGGGAACAGGCACATAAGTCTTCCACACAACAGATTCGTGGGCCTTGAGATGTCAGTGGGGACGTGCACCAGGTGCTGTGAGGAGCTGTGTGGCCCTTCCTGGCTCTACTGATCCCTTCAGTTCTGTCTCGGACGTTGGCCTGAGCCTGCTTCTCCAACTCCCCTTCTGCCTTTCTCCCCTTACTCCCTTTGCCCACAGCTTCCCAGTCTGGTTCCCAGGCCCTTTGCATGTGCTGCTCCATCTTCTTTCTATGCCTCATTCGTTCATCCATCAGGTCCAACTTCGAGCTCATTTTCTAAGATAAACCTTTGACCCTCCAGGCTACCATTATTTCCTCCACCACAGCCTCTTATTTATTTTTTAACTTTTCATTAAAAACAGTGTTTTTCATATAATATGTTTGATCATGTTTTCCCCTTCCCTCGATTCCTCCCAGATCCTACCTCACTACCTACCTGGCTTTATGTTCTTTCACTCTGTAAAACAAAAACAAACCCCCACAAAAAATGAAAATCAAATAAGCAAAAGACTAACACACACACACACACACACACACACACACACACACGGCCGAACCAAATTTAGAGTCTGAAAATACCACTGAGTTCACTCTATGTTGGTCTACTGCTCCTGAGCACAGGCCTGAGGTAGATAATGCACCAGGAGACTCCATTGAGAAAAATGACATCCTTTGGTAGCAGATATCAATTCTTAAAATCAAAGAAGACAGCAACAGAGAGTCTCCGTTGGGCCCAGCAGTTCATGAACTCAGCTCTGCCTGGTCAGTCATTCTCCCAGGAGTCTCAGGAGTGATCTCCTCGGCTGCTGCTTTCTGGTGGTTAAGAGTTAAGGCAGTTCTTTCCCCCTCAATCTGCATTTCATTTGTGCATGTGTGATGCTCTTGGGGTCTAGTGTTTTGTTCTTCCCCAAGAGGCCAAGTGAATACTAGGGCCAGTGAATCAACCTAGTCTCAACAGTGAGCTCAGGTGAAGCTAGGAGCCATCAGAACAATGCCAGCCCTCAACCTTTAATGAAGAAAGTGAAGGAACTGGGTGATGTTTAACTAAGAAGCTTCCACGTGCCAGACAGGGTGCTGAGCTTAGTCAACCAGCTCTGATGTCACCATTTACTATTCCCATCACACACACACACACACACACACACACACACACACACACCCCGCTCAGTATGAATACATCAAAGCAAGTCCTTTACTAAGCGCTCCCCAGAATCCTTCTGCAGACATGTTTCTAGAGGCAGTGCCTGTCACCAGGTACAGGCACAAGAGCTTGTCAACACCCACGATGGGAAGGGACAGTGAGTGTCCGATGTGGTAGGAATGTTTATAGCTCATATTCATGTTTCCATGTTGCATACCCATGTAATAAAATATCATCCTGCACCCCATAATTACAACAAATGTGAGTTGAAACCAGCCCTAGTGCTATGTCCTATAATGCTTATGATATGTTTGAGGCAATATTGGAGCATTTAAGACCTGGTCTTTTATTGGTCTGGGGCTTGCTGATTCTTCTAGGCTGGCTAACAGGCCCCAGGGATCTGCCTGACTCTGCCTCCCCTGTACTAAAGTTAGTGGGATCCACTCCCATGCCCAGGTTTTATTTTATATAGGTTCTAGAATGAGACTCAGGTCCTCATGCTCACAAGCTCTCTACCCACCCTCTGTTTCTTTTGTTTGTTTGTTTTGTTTTTGATGGTCTCCTTCACTGCTTAAGCTTGGCTATCCTGGAACTCACCCTGTAGATCAGGCTGTCCTTGAATTTAGATCTGCCAGTGCTTGCCTCTAGAGTGCTGCAATTTAAGGTGTGTACCATCATGCCCAGCCTTAAGCTTTGCTTTAATGTCTTTTCACAGGTTGGAAGCTGAGCTGGGTGGGGTCTTGCCCTAAGGTCACCACTCCCATTATTCCAACTAGCTTTGGGCTTTTCTTTAATCTTTTTTTTTTCCCTTGAAGACAGGGTTTAGCTCTATTAAACTTCCAGATGCCCCCTTTCTCCTCAAACTCTACATTGTGTATTTTTTCTTGCTCAGCTTCCTCCTTTTCATTATGATCTGCATAAGCCAGGCCACTAATGACCGAGCAACAGCACCAGTGCTAGGTGGTCTGGAAATCTCTGCCAAAGCTATTAATCCATAACTCTTTCATTTAGCCTCAGGCATTATTTTGGACGAGATCAGAAAGCAGGCACAATCTTTGCCCAACTAAGAATGGTTTCTAGGCCATAACTAATATTCTTCTCCTCTGAAATCTCTTGAACTAAAAGGTTTGAACCCCCATAGTTCACATCACCTTCAGCATGACTGTCTTCCATGCTCCTACTAGTATGGTCTGTTAAGACCTGCGTAAAGTGTTCAGTCACTTTTCTAGCCCAAAGTTTCAAAGTGTTCCATATTCTGCCAAGTAAAAACATGGTCTGTTATATCACTGCAACACCCCATTTCTAGTACCAACATCTGTACTAGTCAGGGTTCTATAATCTCTCTCTCTCTCTCTCTCTCTCTCTGTGTGTGTGTGTGTGTGTGTTTCTCTCTCCCTATCTCTGGGTAGATAGATGATATGGACATAGATTAGATAAAGATGACATGAACTTATGGGAAATGTATCGGAATGGCCCACAGGCTGCAATCCAATTAATCCAACAATGACTAGCTGTAAGTAGGTGTCTAACAATCCAGTAGTTGTTCAGTCTACAAGGCTGGATGACTTGGCTAGTCTTCAGTATATTCTGAAATTCAAAAGAAGTAGGTTCCAGTGCCAGTTGGATGTGCTAGCAGGCAAGGGCAAGAGGCAAAGAGCAAAAGCTTTGCTCTTCTAGGTCCTTATATGGGCTTCCAGCAGAAGGTTGGCCTAGATTAGAGTTATGTCTTCCCACCTCAAAATCTAGATTAAAGGTGTATGTTGTCTTGTCTCAAAGGTCTGGACTAGAAGTGTATTCATCTACTCCTAACCAAGTAAAAATAATCTCTCATAGGTATGCCCTCCATTTCTGGATTGTAGTTGATTCCAGAAATAACTAAAGAATAGCCATCACACCGATCCAAACACTCACTGAGAATCTCCTTCCAGTTGAGTCTAGACTATAGCATGTTGATAGTTAAAAGTAACAATCACCCTGTACCTGGGTCCCCTCCACTCAGATGCAGGCTAGGCCAACCAGAACAGGGAAGAGCTCTACCTGCATTTGGAACCCTCCCAGCCCCTCTCTTCAGGGCCCAAAGACCCAAGCCACTGACACATACCCCACCCCACCTACCCCCTCTTCTATGGACCTGCCTGTAGAAGGTAGACCCCTACTGCTCAGATGCAGGCCAGGCCAGTCAGAACAGGTAAGAGCCCTGCCTGCACTCAGAACCCTCCTATGCCTTGGTTCTGATTCCAAAGACTCACACTGCAGATATTCCTTTCTGTGCTCCCTGCCATGCCCCTACCCCCCCCCCCACCTAGGGCAGATAAATATCCACTGCTCAGGTACAGACCACACAAGTTCTACTTGGTCTCTAAACCCTCCCAACTCCCTCCATTCAGAGTCAAAGAACTCAAGCTGCTGACAACCTCCACTGCCCTCCTCCCTCTCTGCAGAGTCCCCACTTCTACAGGGCAGATACCCATTGCTCAAATGCAGGCTACACAAGTCAGAAGACCAGAGATCCCCTGCTGGACAAAAGGCCATGGTAACTACCGAAGTCCAGCCACCAACTCTGACCGAGACTCCCTGCCAGACTAGAGGTCTCACACAAGCCAACAGAGATACAGACAACAAAGACCAGAGGACCAAGAACCAAGGAACAAAAGCACCCATTCAACAAAAACAAACTCAGAAATAGGCTCCTAGACCTATAATCATCCCCAATCCAGATGCCTACATGCTAATGCAAGAATACAATAGCCCTGAAAATATGGCACCACCAAAGCCTGGCTATCATACTCCAGCAACCCTGGAATACTCCAGCACAGCTGAAGTGTTTAAGAAAACAACCTTATACCAATTCTACGAAGAGGACAGAGATTCTTAAAGAGGAAATGAATAACTCCCTTAAATTTGGGAAACTGAAACAATTGGAGGAAATGAAAATTCAGGAAAACAAACAAACAATGGGAGGAAATGAATAAATCCCTTAAAGTCAAGATAAACAAACAGGTGAAGGAAATGAATAAAACTATAAGACCTGAAGATAGAATTAGAAGCAATTAAAAACAAAAACAAAAAATAATGGAGGCAACGCTGGAAATGGGAAACCTACAGGACCAACAAGCAGAAGCATTGCCAACAGAACACAAGGGAAGGAAGAGACACTCTCAGGCCTTCAGGTGTAGATGATATGATAGAAAAAAAAATTGATAAATCTGTCAAAGAAAATGTTAAATCTAAAAAGTTCCTCACATAAAATATCCAGGAAATCTGGGACACTATGAAAAGACCAAACCTGAGAATAACAGGAACAGCAGAAGGTGAAGAGTCCCAGCTCCAAGGCCCAGAAAAATTCTAAACAAAATCTTAGAAGAAAAATTACCTAACCTAAAAAAGAACAAGCCTATAAAAGTACAAGAGGCTTACAGAACATCAAATAGAGTGGACCAGAAAAACAAGTACTCCCACCACAAAATAAAATGCCAAATGTACAGAACAGAGAAAATATTAAAAGCTGCAAGGGGAAAAGGCCAAGTAACATATAAAAGCAGACCTATCAGAATTACACCCAACTTCTCAACAGAGACTCTTAAAAGCAGGAAGGGTCTAGACAGTTAGGTATCTTGCAGACCCTAAAAGACTATAGATACCAGACTACTATAGCCAGCAAAACTTTCAATCACCATAGATGATGAAAACAAATATTTCATGACAAAGTCAAATTTAAACAATAGCTATCCACAAATCCATTCCTATAAATGGTGCTAGAGGGAAAACTCCAACCTAAGGAAGTAAACTACACCCATGAAAACACAGGGTTTCATATATAAATAATCTCACACCAGCAAAACCAAAAGAAGGGAAACACACACCACCACCACCACCACCACCACCACCACCAAGAACAACAAAAAAGAACGTCCTGGAGAGATCAGGGATATGAGGAACAGATCTAAACATGATAAATGCAATTTATAGCAAGCTAATAACCAACATCAAATTAAATGGAGAGAAACTCAAAGGAATCCCACGAAATTAATCAAAAGAGACAAGGAAGGACACTTCATACTCATCAAAGGAGAAATCTACCAAGATGACGTCTTAATTCTGAACATCTATGCCCCAAACACAAGGGCCCCCACATTTGTAAAAGAAACATGTCTGAAGCTTAAATTGCACATTGAACTCCATACATTAATGGTAGACTTCAACACCCTACTCTCACTTATCAGGCCATCTAGACAAAAACTAAACAGAGAAATAATGAAACTAACAGACACTATGAGTCCAATGGACCTAACAGACATCTATAGAACATTTCACCCAAACATGAAAGAATACACCTTCTCAGCACCTCATGGATCCTTCTCCAAAACTGGCCATATAATTGGTCACAAATCAAGCCTCAACAGATACAAGAAAATTGAAATAACGCCTTGTATCTTACCAGACCACCAAAGATTAAAGCTGAACTTCAACAACAGAAACACCAGAAAGCCTACACACTCAGGAAAATTGAACAACTCTCAACTACTAAAAGAGACTGAGGGGATACAAATTGGAAAGGACAAAGTATTGCTATTTGCAGATGATATAATAGCATACCTAAGCAACTCCAACAATTCTACCAGAGAACTCCTACAGCTCATAAACACCTTCAGCCAAGTGGCTGGGTACAAAATAAACTCAAAGAAATCAGTAGCCCACCTTTATACAAATGATAAATGGGCCGAGAAAGAAATTAGGAAAACACCACCCTTTACAGTAGCCATAAATAATACAGCTTGGTGTAACCAAGGAAGTGAAAGATCTGTATGACAAGAACTTCAAGTCCCTGAAGAAAGAAACTGAGGAAGACCTCAGAAGATAGAAATATCTCCCATGCTCAAGGACAAGTAGGATTAACAGTGAAGATGGCCATTTTACCTAAATACTCTATCTACAGATTTAATGCAATCCTCATCAAAATTCCAACACATTTTTTTGTAGACTTTGAAAGAGCAATTCTCAACTTCACACAGTAAGATAAAAAAACCCAAGATAGTCCAAACAATCCTGAACAATGAAAGAACTTCAGGAGGAATCACCATCCCTGACCTCAGGCTGTACTACAGAGCAATAGTGATTAAAAAAAAAAAAAAAAAAACTGTGTGGTACAGAAACAGACAGGATGATCAGTAGAATTGAATTGAAGACCCAGAAATAAACCCACACACCTATGGACACTTGATTTTTGATAAAGAAACCAAAACCATACAATGTAAAAAGGAAAGCACCTTCAACAAATGGTGCTGGTCTAACTAGATGTCTACATGTAGAAGAATGCAAATAGATCCATATTTATCACCTGTAAAAACTCAAGTCCAGGTGGATCAAGGACCTCCACATAAAACTGGATACACTGAATCTAATAGAAGAGAAAGTGGGAAATACCCTTGAATGCATTGGTACAGGTGACAATTTCCTCAACACAGTGGCTCATGCTTTAAGATCAACTATTGATAAATGGGACCTCATGAAACTGAAAAGCTTTGGTAAGGCAAATGACTATGTCAATAGGACAATTAGGCAGCCTACAGATTGGGAAAAACTTCACTAATTGTACATCTGACAGAAGGCTGATATCCAAAATTTATAAAGGACTAAAGAAGTTAGACACCGGCTGGAGAGATGGCTCAGAGGTTAAGAGCACTGGCTGCTCTTCCAGAGGTCCTAAGTTCAACTCCTAGCAACCACATGGTGGCTCACAACCATCTATAATGGGATCTGATGCCCTCTTCTGGCATGTAGGCATATATGCAAACAGAACACTCGTACACAATAAAATACATAATACATAAACAAATAATTAAAAAAAAGAAGTTAGACACCAACAATCCAAATAACCCAATTTAAAAATGGGGTACAATGCTAAACAGACAATTCTCAACAGAGGAATCTCAAATGGCCAAGAAGCACTTAAAGAAATGTTCAATATCCTTAGTCATCAGAGAAATGAAAATCAAAACAACTCTGAGATTCCATCTTACAGCAATCAGAATGGCTAAGATCAAAAGTTGACATTCTGGTGTGGATGTAGAGCAAGGAGAACACCCCTCCATTGCTGGTGGGAGTACAGACTTGTACAACTACTTTGGAAATCAATTTGGCATTTTCTCAGAAAACTGGGAATAGTTAGTTCTACCTCAAGACCCAGATATACTACTTCTGAGCATCCAAAAGATGCTCTACCTTCCCACAAAGATATTTGCTCAACTACGTTCTTAGCAGCTTTATATGTATTAGCCAGAAACTGGAAACATCCTAGACGTCCCTCAACCAAAGAATGGATAAAGAAAATGTGGCACATTTATATAATGTAGTATTACTCAGCTGTTAGAGAGGTTTACAACCCATAGGAAAAACAACAGTATCAGCCAACAAGATCCCCCACCCAGAGCTCCCAGGGACTAAACTACCAACCAAAGAGAGACCCATGGCTCCAGCCACATATGTAGCAGAGGATGGCCTTGTCGGACATCAGTGGGAGGAGAGGCCCTTGGTCTTGTGAAGGCTCAATGCCCCAGTGTAAGGAAATGCCAGTGTTGTCGCCAGCAGCTACAGATGACCAGGTTCACCTGAAAGAAAGGCTGGGAAGGGACAGGAGGGCGGGAAGAGATGAAGCCAGGACAAAGGTTTCTGATCGAGGCTCAATGCTTTAATGTTCAGCTTTCAATTTAAAGGGGGTAACCCACCCCCAGAGTTCCTTCTGGCTTCATCCGGCTGGGGGCGAGTGCTGGGGGTGAGCGGAAACCATCCTGCTGGAGCTGAGAGGAATCCATAGGTAATTGCGGGCCGGAGATGTCTCAAAGCAAGCTCAGCAGGCAGTCTATTCTTCTCAACTCATGTACCAGGCTACAGGCAGACAGAAAGGCGCCAAGGCCAAAGCAAGCACTGCCTCACCAAGGGCAGGAAATGCCTACAGCCAGAGTCCTATTGTTTGGTGTATTGTGGTAAACAAGGTCCCTGCTCAAGCCTGGGGGAAGGGCACAGTTCCCCCTTTTTAGTTTTATAAGATATGAGCAGTGCCAGGTGCTGGATGGGGAATAATATTTCATCCCATCTAGGGTACAGAGTGGCTGGGCGACCGTGCCTGTCTTAGGTTGGCATCTATATTACTCCTATATTACCCGTCGTTGAGGAACATACATAGCATATTGATGTAAGCCTCTTGTCTTAGGTTTATAGGAGCTCAAGACACTCTTACCCATCGTTGACTAACCGGCCCCATCAATTGGCACACTCTTTCCCAAAAGACCAAAACCACATTCAGACCAAAGGACCTGTGGTCGTGTACTAGCTGTAATTCTTCATAGCGATGGATAACTGTCACGATGAAAGCTGAGCTTGCTGAGAGCGATCCTGTGTGAAGGCAACCTATCTGCTTGAGACACAAGGTTTAAAAGGTTAAAAGCAACATGATTTATCCAAGCAATGTAGAAAATAAGGTTGGAAGTGGAAATGTTCCAGTGCCTAATCCAGCTGCTGGTTGACAGGGATTTAGACACAAAGTCTGGCCACCACATATAGTGGGTGACTTTAAGTATTGATGGAGACTACATGCCAGGTTAAATCAGCTGGCAGATAAGGATTTTGAGCCATCATCATCAGAATCACAATTATTAGGCTCGAGATCTGTGTCCACTTGACGGACCAATCTTTCAGGGAGCCATCGGGCTCCGTTCTCTTTTTCTGAAAAAATACAGACTGAACCACGACCCCAAATTAAAACAGGGTCGGGACCATACCAAGTGTTAGTTAAGGGGTCTCTCCACATGACCCTGGCAAATGAGTTGGAAGTAACCGGATGCCAGTGGCGATCCGCTGCAGACCGACCTTTAGTATCAGTTTGCAGAAAATTTAAGACAAGTAAAACAAAAGCAAGGTGTGCTTTTGGTGACCTTGGGGGGTATAATTCCCCCTCTTTAGTTTTAACAAGCCAATTTTTTAGAGTGTGATGTGCATGCTCAACAATTCTTTGTCCCATTGGGTTATAAGTGATTCTAGTTTTATGTTCAATGTCAAATTTTTTACAAAATGATATAAAGTTGTTTCCAGTATAGGCTGGCCCATTGTCCGTTTTAAGGACTTTAGGTAATCTCATAGCATTAAAGGCTTGTAAGCAATGATCAATTACATTTCTAGAGGCTTCTCCTGAATGTAGAGAAGCAAAAAGGAATCTTGAGCAAGTATCAATATAGACATGTATATATTTCAATTTTCCAAATTCTGCATAATGAGTTATATCCATTTGTCAAATATGATTAGGCTTAAGGCCTCTTGGATTAACACCTAAATGGGGAGCCGGAGATAAAGTAAGACAGTTAGGACATTGTTTTACAATCATTCTAGCCTGCTCCTTAGTGATCTTATGTCGGAGTCTTAGGATGTGACTAGAGATATGAAACTTATTATGATCTCTTCTAGCCAAAGCAACAGGATCCAAAATTAAGGCTTCTCTTATTAAAGCTCTGTCAATACGATCATTGTCTGTAGCTAAAGGTCCAGGAAGACCAGAATGAGTTCTTATATGGCCAATATAAAAGGGATTTTTTCTGGTAACACTGAGGTTTTGTAGTTGTGAAAACAGAGATCCGGCTGGAGTATTAAACTGTAATACACCACAAGTTTCTAACAAGGGGACAGACTGAGCCACATACAGGCTATCAGTAAAAAGATTAAAAGCATCATTTACAGACTGAAAAACATTCAGAACTGTTGTCAGTTCTGCTAGTTGAGCAGAGAGTCCAGGAGTCTCTATGACTACCTGTTGATTATTTATGAGATACCCTGTTCATCCTTTAGAGGAACCATCAGTAAAGGCTAAAAGAGCATTATGTAGAGGTTGTAAAGAAGTCATGTTAGGAAATATAACCTCATGTACATTTAAAAACTGTATCAACTTATCTGGAGGATAATGATTGTCTATAGTCTCATTAAACTCTATTTGAGCAAGCAACCAATCTGTACTATGTTGTTTTAACCAAGTATTCTGATCTGTATTAAAAGGCTGAATAATGACATCTGGCTCTTTGTCAAAATAAATCAATGTCTGTTTTTTTCTAAGCATAATCATATGTGTTACCGTCTCATAATATGGTAGGATGTTACGTTTAGGGGATATCTTTGAATGTATCCACATGAGGGGAGCCTTTTGTCACAACAATCCTGTAGGTGTATAAGTTGTATTAAAAACCAACAAATATAAAGGTAAGGAATAATCTATATAAGTAACAAATTGTTTCTCAATGGCTCTTTCTACTTGATGTAAGGCCAACAACCTTTCTGAGTTTAAGGATCGAGGGGAGGTAGGATCAGCACTATCTTTGAGAATATCAAATAAAGGTTTCAATTCTCCTGTAGTAAGTTTTAAATAAGGACGAAGCCAATTGATATCACCTAACAGCTTTTGAAAATCATTTAAAGTTTTTAAACTGTCCCTTCAGATAATTATCTTCTGGGGACAAATGGCTTGATCTGTAAGCCTAAAGCCTAAATAATTATAAGGCTCCTGAGTTTGTACCTTTTCAGGAGCAATTTGTAGTCTTTTATCAGCTAATGTCTTTTGTAAATCTCTATAACATAAAAGCAAGTCTTGAGGATCTTTTCTTCCTAAAAGAATATCATCTGTGTAATGAATGATGTACATCATTGGCCACTGCCATCTTACAGGCTCAATGGCTTGTGTTACAAACTTTTGACACAAAGTGGGGCTATTAGCCATGCCCTGAGGAAGAACTACCCATTGATACCTTTTCATTGGCTCTCTAAAATTAACAGAAGGAACACTGAAAGCAAACCTTTTACAATCTCGAGGATGTAAGGGAATGGTGAAAAAACAATCTTTCAAATCTACTATTATTTTATAATACCCTTTAGGAATGGCTACTGGAGATGGAAGCCCAGACTGTAAAGCTCTCATAGGTACCATGGTTTCATTAACCTTTCTTAAATCTTGTAACAATCGCCATTTTCCAGATTTTTTCTTAATAACAAATATTGTAGTGTTCTAAGGTGACTGAGATTCTACTATATGCCCTGTTTCTAATTGCTCCTGTACAAGCAACGAGGCAACTTCTAACTTTTCTTTAGACAAAGACCACTGATCAACCCACACCGGGGCATTATTAAGCCATTGAATTTTATCAGCATGGGATGTAGGCAAGACAGTGGCCATTATGGAAAATACCCCAAACCTCTAGTGTCAGATTGAGGCTTAGGCACTTCAAAAGTTTTAATACCTTGTCCTTCCTTTCCTAGTCCTTGACCAGGCAAAAATCTGTCTTAGCATTTGTTTAGTCACTACTTCATTAGGGCTGTACATCATAAGACCCATCTGTGACAAAAGATCTCTTCCCCAGAGGGTTACAGGCAAATTCAGCATTACATAGGGTTGAATTTGTCCTGAATTGTCCTTTTCATCTCTCTAAGTTAGAAGTTTAGAACTCTGTTTTGGGTTATTGGCATAACCAATCCCCTGAAGGTGAGTGAGAGTATCAGACAAAGGCCAGGCTGAAGGCCACTCTTGTTCTCTAATAATTGTTACATCCGCTCTTGTGTCTATCAATCTTTCAAAACCTTTTCCTTCAATTGTTAACCTAAGATTAGGCCTCTTGTTAGTAATAGATTGAACCCAGTACACATCAGAGGAACCAAAGCCATCTTGTCCTCTCTCATTCTTAACAAATTTGGAAGGAAGCGGATGCAAAGGAACCAAAACAAGTTGAGCAATTCTCTTGTCAGTAGGTACAGTTATAATACCATGGGGGGAAGCAGCCATAATCTTAATTTCTCCCTCATAGTCACTATCTATGACACATGGATAAATTTGTAATCTTTTTACAATACTGCTGCTTCGGCCCAGAAGTAATCCCCAAGTACCTGGAGGCAAGGGCCCAAAAACACCTGTGGGCAGCGTCTGAACTCCCATTTCTGGCATCAGTACCACATGAATAGTGGAACTGAGATCCAGTCCTGTACTTCCTGGGGTCGTTCTAATAAGTTCTGAAATGAATTTCTCTGGCTTGGCAACAGCTTCATGGCCCCATAAGCTGTTGGCTGTGGATTCTTGGGGGCCTAGGGCTGGCCCTGATACTCGTTTCCCGACAAGGGACGACACTCATTTTCCGACAAGGGACGGCCCTGATTATCTGTTTTAGATTTGTATTCTTTAGTCCAATGATAACCCTTCTTGTACCTAGGACAGATTTCTGGCGTGTGACCTGCTTGTTTGCTCATGTCTCTTTTTCTGGGATAGTCATTTTTAAAATGACCTGGATCTCCACATTTAAAGCACCTTTTATCTTTATGGATCTGTGCAAGCACAATGGTCCCTTATAAGGCCGCAGCCACTGCCAGACCCTGATGATAAGAGGGTCCAATTTCAGCGCAAAGATGAATGTACCCATGTAAATCAGTCTTCGCTTTGTACTGCCTGATAGCTGCGCGGCAAGCTGCATTAGCATTCTCATAAGCCAATTGCGTAAGAAAAGGAATTCCACCTTGAGGATCTCCAAAAATTCTACCAGCTGCCTTTAGCAGCCTGTCCACAAAATTCTGAAACAATTCGTCTGGACCCTGTTTAATACTTGATAAATTCCCACTAAGATCCCCTTTAGTGGGTAATCGGTTCTAAGCACGGCAAGCAGCCATTGCAACCTGTGCGTACACTCCGGCAGGCAGTTCAATCTGATTAGCATTACCTTCATATTGACCTTCTCCTAGAAGCATGTTAAGATCCCAGTCTGCATTGCCTGCCTGAGCATTCATCATGGCGGTTCTCTTACTAGTATCACGCCATTCTGAACTCTAAAGCAAGTAATCTCCTCCTGACAAAGTAGCCTTACATAAAGTTTTCCAATCTTGGGGTGTTAAATTTGTTTCTATCACAGTATCCAATAAAGCTTGTGTAAAGGGGGCAGTAGGCCCATATTGCTCCGCAGCCATTTTCAATTCTTTTATCACCTTAAACTCCAATGCCTGATACTGTCTGGTTCTTCTGTTCTGTTGATCAATTACATCAACTATGGGAGTGGGTGAGTGGGGGAGCAGAAAAAGAATAGAAGCAGGGGGAGGGGGTGGGATGGGGGCTTCTGGAGGAGAAACCAGGAAAGGGGATAACATTTGAAATGTAAATAAAATAATCCAATAAAATTCATAAAATTTTCAGGAAAATGGATGAAACTAAAAAAAAAAATTATTCTGAGTGAGACCCAGAAAGACAAGCATGGTGTACACTCACTTAAAAGTAGATATGAGCTGTGAAGTAAAGGATAATCACGCTACAATGCACAGACCCAGAGAACCCAAATAACAAAGAAGGCTCATGAATCTCCCAGAGATGGGGAAACTGAATAATAGTTAGTGTGGGTAGACAGGGGGCAGGGAGGGATGGGAACAGGAGGGATAAGGTGGGTAAAGTTGGAGGAAAGAATACTGGGAGAGATAACTGGAATTGGGGGGCATTTCAGGGGGCAAGGTAGAAACCTAGTGCAGGAATTTATGAGGATGACCTTTGTAGAGGGAGATATTTAGAAAATGGCACCTGGTCCAGCTTGTTCCTGCTGCTCCTCAGCTCTGACCAGGGCTCCGACTAGCTAGATGTGCAGGCCCTGGCACCCACAAGATGCCAGTGGCTCTGTCAATCCACCACGCTGCATTCACAAAGCCTGACTGAACCCCAGACAATATATGCCATCCTCACAGTACCCAGTAGAAATGAGACTCTTTTTTTTTAATTTTTAAAAAAGATTTATTTATTTTATATGAGTACATTGTAGCTGTCTTTAGACACACCAGAAGAGGGCATTGGATCCCATTACAGATGGTTGTGAGCCACCATGTGGTTGCTGGGAATTGAACTCAGGACCTCTGGAAGAGGAGTCAGTGCTCTTAACTACTGAGCCATCTCTCCAGTCCCCAGAAATGAGACTCTTAAAGCTTAATAATTATCTAAAGGATTTATATATTTAGAAATGCTCAATCAACAAGATGCCCACACAATTAGAGTTGTTACCCAGTATCTAACCTTTTGATAAGAGTTGCTACCCAGGACAGCTTTCGACCCATCCATGGTTCTCCATGGCTGATAGCCTCCTTCTTCTCCTCCCCTTCCCCTACTTCTCCCCTCCCCTTCCTCTCTTTCTCTCCCAGCTCCACCTCCTCTTCTACTGCCTAATCACTGAGCTCCACTGTGAATACAATGTAGCAGAATAAGTATCCTGCTACAGACCTACAGACGAGGAGTTCTAGTGATGGAGGACACAGTGCCTGAACTGGCGTCTCCTGTTAACCAGGCCAGGCTTCCAGTGGAGGGATTAGGACACTGTCTCAGTCCTGTATGCAAGATGTGCTGGGGAAAAGGTGGCTCAGAAATTGGGAGAGAAGCCAACCAGCAGTTGGTCCAGGTTGAGACCCACGCCACAAGAGGAAGCCCAGCCCTGACATTGCTGTAAGACCCTGGTAAGCCTTAGCTTACCAAGGACCCCCTGAGTGAACCACACAGAGCTTAGAATCAATGTAAAAAAACAAGAAGAATTTACTGTTCCAATGTGTTGGGGTTGTCCTGCACCTGGAGGAGAGGTGGTGACCCCGGGCAGCTCATTTGGTGGACCTTTATACAATTTCCAAGGGTAGCATAGAGAAACAGCAACTAGGCACAATATGATTGGCAGAACAGTGTGACTTTTAAACTGATTGGTCCTTAGAGAATGAGGTGGCAAGGATTTCCCTTGCCTGTGGGTGGCCAATGGTCCATCCTGTGAAATGTGTCCCGACTGGCAGGTCAGTTTCCCCCTGTTGTCTGAGGAATGTTAATTAGCCTCTCCCTTCTGGAGGGAAGAGTGTTCCAAAGTTCCTGAGCTGACCTCTTCATTCCCCCTTTTCTCCGTGCATGCTTCAATCTTGAAGCTATTGGATAGTTATGTAGGTCATACTTCTGGTCCTCTGTACCTAGCTCTTGATATCTTTGTCTCAGAACCATCAACGGTACTGCACTTATGCAATCTTTAATAAAAGCAACTAAGCGATTTAAAATGTAAGAGCCAAAAGTCAGAGGCAGGAACAAAATTATCAGGGGTTCTAACAATGTAGAAATCAAGGTAGTAAGCCAAGGGGAGTTAGTTGTTAAACTAAGACTCAAACCATCTTTGGGCTTGCTCCCTTCCTCTCCTTCTCTTGGCTAGTCCATCCCGTACCTTTGCCATTAAATCCTTAACTATCTTCCTCTCACCTCCTGAATGGTCTCCAGTATGTGCTTCCCAATTTTCCACACCCTTAGATAGCACAGAAAAAGTAGCTGACCCCTCCACACACACTGATAGGACTGCTGCTGATTCTCCCATCTCAGGGACACACATATATGGGGGTTTCTCACAGGACACTTCTCAACTTTGAGTGTTTAAACCCTAAGCCCCACCCTCTAAGGCTGGTTCTGAGACATGGCATAGATTCAAAAGTCCCTTGTCTCCAACATTCGAGTAATCCCCACCCTTGTGTCTCTAGGGTGGGAATATCCCAGTAGTCAAGGCCTGTCTATAACTTATAGAGATCAAAGACAAGGTCTGGTCACAAGGCACAAAGCGGGCATTCCATTATAGTAGACCACGCCACATCCCCAGTGGCTGAGAGTACTTGCCAAGTCACTTTGATGGGGTTGTGGGAGGTGGTGAGGCAGTGGAAAGGAAGATACACCATAGCCATCTAATGGTTTTTCTGGCCTTGCCGAAGGGCAGGTGATCTTGAGCTTGAGGGGGTTGCTCAGGTGTCTGGCTGCTCTCCAGTTGGCATCAGGTGCAGGTGCTGGGCTGAGTTACATGAACTCAGGCAGTTCCTTCATTCACTTCAGTGGAGGTCAGGATGGTCAACAGCACCAGGAACAACCTTTTCCACTTTGCTTACTTGTGTGAAACCTCTGGGGTACCTTCGTTATACAGGGCACTAAGTGTAGGCCACAATTCCTGGTGGCTGATCTGGAAAGCTTACAATCGAGCCATAAGATCCTTGTCAGCCTGAAAAGTCACTTTTGGGGGGGGGTCAAGATCTGGAGTCAAGGGAGTGGGGGTCCCACACAGGAGGGGTGTTCCAGGCTCAGAACAGGGCCAGGACCTGGGGCACCACCCAGCCAGCACAAGTTTCCGAGGGCAATTTAGTTAAGGTCTCTTTTAAGGTCCTATTGATCCTTTCCACCTGGCCTGAACTCTGGGGGTGGTATATGCAATGAAGTTTCCAATCTTTCCCCAATACTTTTGCCAACCCTTGGCTTGCCTGAGAGACAAAGGCATGTCCATTATCAGATCCAATTTTCTTGGGCACCCCAAGCCTGGAAAAAATCTCTTCTAGGATCTTCTTGGTCATGACCACAGCCGTCTCCTGTTTAATGGGAAAAGCCCCTACCCATCCTGGAAAAGTATCTACAGAGACTAATAAATATTTATAACCATATTTTCCAGGTTTAACTTCTGTAAAATCAGCCTCTCAATATACTGTAGGCTGTTCTCCCCTACGTCTTTTGCCCTGTTTACTTTTGGCTGCATAAGTATTTACTTGCTGGCATACCTTACACTGTTCTACTGTATCTCTGGCTAAAACCCTGAGGTCTAATATTAGAACCCTTGACTGCTTGGATGAACTTGTCTCTCAAATGAGTCCATCTGTGCATTTGGCCTTGTAAGTCTTCTGCTTGTTTTCTGGGGAGAATAGTTCTCCCTTCTTGTGTGCGCCATTGCCCTTTCTTCTCTAGGTAATAGTTGGTAGGGTGGCTAGCAATCTGAGTCTTCCATATGTTTTAAGTGAGGCCATCCCTTAGTCTATTCCCATTCCCCAGTGGGTGTCTCTTGCAGACTTATAACCGGAAAAGGCTCCTGCATAGCCACTTCTCAAGCCACTTATCTGCCTGGTTATTGCCCCAGACCAGTCTCTTCCATTCTGGTGTCCTGGGCAATGAAGTTGCTGGCTTCATCAGGGCATCTAAGACATCCAAGATTTTCTCTTATGTGAGCAGTCCTCTCTCTTGGCATATAGCCCGTGGACGTGGGCTGTGGCAAAGGCATACCTGCTATCCATGTAGATGTTAATTTTCTTGCCAGCCCCAAGTTCCAAGGCCGCTTTCTGTGCCAACATGCCTGGGAGGTAGTGGTTCAGCACATATGACATTTGTGCAATCCTCCACAGCAACACTTGCTTGTCTCTGACCAGCATGGAGAAAACTTCTCCCATCTGTAAAGCAGGTAGCCTCAGCTCCCATCAGGAGTTGGTCAAAGAGGTCTTTCCTCTACCCATGGGTTCTCCTTTTGGGCCAGTTAGTTGTGGCCCATCAGGCAGGAAGTGTGTCTGGGCCCCCATCTTGGAGAGTAAGTCTCGCCCCAGCAGAGGGTAGGGACAGTCTGGGATGACCGTAAATGAGTGGGATACTTGGCCCATCCCTAGGTCCACTGTTTTTTGGGTAGTCCATGAATATATTTTGGTGCCAGTGGCTCTTTGGACCCAAGATCTTTTCTTGCAAACAGGGCCATTGTCTTGGAGGAGAACCGAGTGTTGAGCCTGTGTCCACTAAGAGTTAAGTGGGTTTCCCCTCCACTTTCAAGGTTACCCTGGGCTCGGGGAGGGGGTCTGAACCCCATCCGCCCTAGTCACTGTCTTCCCCCAGGGCTAACACCTTCACTGTTTGGGGGTGCTTTTCCCAAGGCCTGGGATTTCCTGTCCCAGCTTCCATTTGTTAGGCTACTCTCAGGCCCAGTGGCTCCTCTACTTGCAATGTGCACACTGGTTCTTTTCAAGAAGTTTTCTGTCTCTCTTTGACTGGAGTCTCCCTTCTCTGCTTTTCCTACTGTAGCCAGGATTCTCTGTAAATTTCTTTCCTGTCACTTTTCTTTTTCTCATCTCCCTTTCATCTTCTTCCTTTCTCTTTCTCTGCTCTTTCTCTTTTTATGTCTCCCTGTTATGGTAGACTTTCTCAGCAACCTACACTAAATCCTTTAATGACTTATCCTGTAGTCCCTCTAGCCTCTGAAGCTTTTTCCAGATATCTACTAGCCTGGTCTATAAAGGCCATAGTGTGTACTGACATAATTCCTCCATGAGCCGCTGTGGGCGACTCATCTGATCCCTGCCCCCTTGAGACCTTCCAGTAGAATCTGGTGGTAGGCTTTTAGATGTCCCTTACCTTCTGCCGCACTAAAGTCCCAGTCAGATCTAGTCAGAAGAAACCTAGTCAATCTAATGGTGCCTCCATGTCTGAGGGAACATTCTTTCCGGCTTCCTGCATTATCCTCTCTCAATCTTCAGTCCTGAAGAGTAGTAAAAGAGTCTCAAAGAGATTAATCAGCCCCTTGGGGTTATCTGATAGGGGGATGTTAGGCCCTCACTGGGTGGAGAGCCACTGTGGTATCAGGGGAGGTGGCTCTCAAGATTTCAGGTTCCCATGGTGGGACTGGGACGTTGGGGTCTCTTCCCACCCCTCCCTCTGGTAAAGAGGGGTACAGTGGCCCTGGTCTCATATGGGTTGAGGATCTCAGTGCTGGTGCTGGCGGGGCCGTGGGGGCAAGAGTAGGGGGATACAGAGCAGGAGGATCTTGGAGGATCAACTTCTTCTCAGGTCCGGATTCCTCCTCCCGTGTTTCTTTTTTCCAGATGGCCAGAACCTACAAGGGTCTTGGGGAAGAAAGGCTTTTATCCGTGTCAGGGGGTGTCCTCTACTAAATTCATCTAGGTAACTATATAGGGCACTTGGTCTGGGTGTTTGAGGGATCCTGGCCTAAAGACTCTTTCCTCTACTGCTTTAATCACCTGTAAGTTGAAGGTCCCTATGGTGTGGCCACTCTACTCCAAAGGTTGGCCATTCAGAGAAACAGAGAGTAACTAACTTGCCCTTCTTTACTACTGACAAGTTTTTTCCTCTTTCTCTAACTTCTCTCCAGTGGTTAACTAGGATGTTTAACAGGGTAGATTCAATCCAAAAATAACATCAGTCCAAATTCAAGAACACAGAGAAAGACAATCAACATACAGTTTGCCCCTGCTATGGGCACAGACAGTCCAAGTCCAAGAACACAGAGAACAACAATCAACACATAGACAGTTTGCCCCTGCCATGGGTGAAGAAACCAGGTTATATAGACAGTTCTTGCCCCTGCCACGGGCAGATCAAGATGTAACACACAGAAAGACAAACCACCCCTATCATGGGCAGAAGAATCCAGTAACCAGGCGACTTGGCCAGCTTACACCAGAGCCAAATCTAACAGGTTCAGATGATTTGGCAGATTTATGCTGGACCAAATCTAAGAGGTTCCAAAAGGATCGGGAGTCCTCCTGACCCCCTCTGGGGGGACCTGAAGCATCCTTCAACACCCCCCCCCCACCATGGTCGCAACATTGAGGTAGGTCTGCCTGCCGCTCTTGACCACCCCAAACACCGTGGGCTCTCCGAGACCCCCAGATGCTTGCAAGCAAACTGAAAGTTCAGACAGGCTTACAGACTTTGACAAACAGCAAGACAGACAAATAAACCGCGGTACCTGCTTGAGACCTCCAAATCACTGGTATGTCCCCACAGGAAGTCAGCTTCCTGGCCCATGCACCAAATGTAAGACTCTGGTGAGCCTTAGCTTACTGGGAACCCCCATGAGTGAACCAGATAGAGCTGAGAATCGATGCAAAAAGCAAGAGGAATTTATTGTTCTGATGCACTGGGGTCATCCAGCACCCAAAGGAGAGGCAGCGATCTCAGGCAGCCTGTTTGGCCAGTTTTTATACAATTTTTAGGGCAGCAGCCATTAGGCACAATGTGATTGGCAGAATCATGTGACTTTTTAAACTGACTTTTCTTTAGGGAATAAGGTGGTAAGGACCTCCCTTGTCTGTAGGTGGCAAGGGTTGGTCCATCCTGCAGAATGTGTCTATGTGCTCTGGGCCTTCCCCACCTGCAGTTGGGTTCCCTCTCCTGTGGTCTGAGGAATGTTAATCAGCCTCTCCCATCCAGAGAGATGAGTGTCTTGAGCTGACCTCTTCACTGCTTGGAGGGCCAGAGGGTGGATAGCACAGACACCTAAGATAAAACCAAACACAACTGGACAAAAAAAAAAAAGTCAATAAAATTATTTCAATGCTATTCTGCTGTACTTGTAGACCTAGTATAGTTTTCTTCAGAGAGGCTTCTCCCAGAGATGATGGAAACAGATGCAGAGATGGACAGCCAAACATTCAGAGGAGCTCAGGGAATCCTTTGGAAGATGGAGAGGAGGGACTGTAGGAGCCAGAGGGAACAACGACCCCAGAGAAAACCCACAGAATCATCTATCCTGAGTCCATAGGGGCTCACAGAGACTGAACCACCAACCAGGGAGCCTGCAAAGGTCTGACCTAGGTCCTCTGGATCTATATTATGGTTGTGTAGCGTGGTCTTCTTGTGGAACTCCTAACAGTGGGAGTGGGAGCTGTCTCTGAGTCTTTGAGCCTGCTTTTGGCACGACTTTTCCTCCTACTGGGTTGCCTTGTCTAGACTAGTGTTACTGCAATTTGGTATGCCATGGCTGGTTGATATCCCAAAGGCCTTCCCTTTCCCACAGGGAGCCAGAGCAGGAGTGGACAAGTGGTGGCGGGGTATGGGGAGGAGGAGAGAAGGTGGGGGAAACTGCAGTCAGGGTGTAATATACAAGAGGAGAATAAATGAATGAAAAAGCAACTATCACACATGTATTCACACAAAACACCCAAAAGATGGTCACATAACCAACCAGAGAAAGTTCAACGATAGCTCATTTTCCCTCCAGTGAGACAGCCAGTACCAAAAAAATGGGAAAGATAGACAATGCATCCTCCAACAGCTGGACATGTCATTCAGCCTTTGAGTGGAGGGATATACTGATGCCCCCTCCCTTAGGATATGCTGACACCCCTCCCCCAGGGCATGTTGACACCCCCAGGGCATGCTGGCACCCCTCCCCCAGGGCATGCTGACACCCCTTTTCCCCTCCCTCTTCAAAACAAATGAACCCACGAACACTGAGCTATGGGGAAATCAGTCTGATACTGAACAAAAACCCAGATGATTCCCACTCACATTAGATGAGTCCCACTCACATTGGATGATTCCCACTCACACTAGATGATTCCCACTCACACTAGATGATTCCCACTCACATCAGATGATTCCCACTCACACTAGATGATTCCCACTCACACTAGTTGATTCCCACTCACACTAGATGATTCCCACTCACACTAGATGATTCC
>NW_021604753.1:2418368-2457264 GCF_004785775.1 Grammomys surdaster | reverse complement strand
CTCACACTAGATGATTCCCACTCACACTAGATGATTCCCACTCACATTAGAAGACTCAGACTCAGAGATGGGGCATTAGAGGGCATAAGTCGCTCTGTTGGGCACTGAGAAAAGTAAGAGTACACATAGCAAAGTGCCCTGGAACCCAGATGGGAGAATGCACCGGCTAAAACAGGAGCTCAAGACCCCAGAGCTGCTGACTGCACTTGCCATGCCTCCAAACCCACCCCCAAATACAAATCTTAGAATAGGTACAAAGAGAAGGCTAGGGAAGTAGGGCAGACAGGCCTTCAGTATGCTTCTAGGGAGACTATGGTAGGTCAGTAGATGTTAATGATTTGTTAACCCAACACAGAATGGCTCTGTGCTTTCAACACAAGAAAGGCTTCCACTACTTCCTAGACTGTAAACAGACTTCCTATGGCCACTACACTGGGGTCAAACTATCCAAGAAGAGACCTAAGCCAAGTACAGTGCTCACAATTACGAATGGTTTTGGTGTGTGTTATGTACATATGCTGGGTTTGACAAGGAAATTTCAAAACAAATTTAAAAAATCAATAGGACTGCAAACCATATGCAAATATGATCTTTATAATAGGACAGCTTGTTCATGAATGGGAAGACATAAATGGACTGGAGAGATGGATCAGTGGCTAAGAGCACTTGCTGCTCTTGCAAAGGACCCCAGTCCAGTTCCCAGCACCTCACTGGTGGCTCACAACCACCTGTAATTCCAGGGGATCCAGTGAGTTTACGGCTTCCTCAGGCACCCACACTCATGAGAACATGTGTAGACAAACACACATATACCTCAGGCACCCACACACATGTGAACATGTGTAGACAAACATACATATACCTCAGACACCCACACGCATGTGAACATGTGTAGATTAACACACATATATACCTCAGGTACCCACACTCATGTGAACATGTATAGACAAACACACACATATACCTCAGGTACTCACACTCATGTGAACATGTGTAGACAAACACACACATATACCTCAGGCACTCACACTCATGTGAACATGTGTAGACACAGACACACATATAACTCAGGCACTCACACTCATGTGAACATGTGTAGACACAGACACACATATAACTCAGGCACCCACACATGTGGTAGACACAGACACACATATACACATAGTTACAAATAAAAATAAATCTTAAAATAAGAAGACATACTAAAGCTGTCTGGCCATGCTCCTAACTTGTTCTGGGAATGTAATGTACTCCCATGCAAGCCTTGTCTCGATAGAATCCGAGTCTCACTCTGAAATGCACAGGAGCCAAGCATGGCTTCAGGAAGAGTGGAGGGAAATGTGTCCATTCAGTAATAACACAGCCAGGGACAGCAGAGCAGGAATCCAGGATCAACGGAGCAGAACCAAAGTCCAGTACAGACAGGGGTTAGCGGGTTAAAGGAGTATTTACACAAGCAGAGTCCCTTATCTCCCAAGAGTTGTGTGTAGATTTAGAAAAAATTGGAAACTTGTGCTATTATCATGCAAAGTTGAAAATTGATTTAAAATTTTAATATGACTATAAAATATGGGCAAATATATATGACTGAGAAGATTTACTTAATCTGCATACAACAATACTAACATTGACTATACAGATTTTAAGACTCTAGAAGGACAAAAGTTAGAAGTATGTTCTAGAAGATTTTGAAACATAACAAAATAGTGTGTGTGTGAAAGTGTGTAAGAGTATGAGTATATGTGTGAGTGTGTGAGAGTGTGAGTTTGAGAGTATGAGTGTATGAGAGTGTGTGTATTAGTGTGTGAATGTGTGTGAGTGTGTGAGTGTATGTGTGAGTGTGTCAATGTGAGAGTGTGAGAATGAGTATGTGAGAGTGTGTGAATGTGTGAGTGTGTGAGTGTATGTGTGAGTGAGTGTGTGAATGTGAAAGAGTGTGAGAGAGTGTGAGAGTGAGTGTGTGAAAGTGTGTGTGTATGTGTGAGTGTGAGAGTGTAGGTGTATATGTCAGTGTGGGTGTGTGTCAGTGTGTGAGTGTATGGGTGAATGTGTGTGTCAGTGTGTGAGTGTGTGGGTGAATGTGTGAGTGTGTGAGTGTATGTCAATGTGTGTGTGGGTGAATGTGTAGGTGTATATGTGTGAGCGTGTGGGTGAATATGTGAGTGTGTAGTTTCGAGAGTGTGGCCTCTTCTCACATTACCTACAAGAGACTGGTGAAGGAAAGGGAAGGACCCATGGACGTGAAGGGTAGATGCCAGCATTCCCACAGAGGTGTGAGCCTTGCTAAGATCATGACATCCATCTACTGAAATGATAGTTTTACTTATCAAATCAAAAACACTGCTGACTAGAGAGCTGGCACAGCGATTAAGTTAGGAGCACCATCAAATGCAGATATTTTTTTCAGTATCTTCCCTCAAGACAGCATTTCCCAAGATCACCAAGATGTCTCAGGCAGCGCACTGTATCACCACATGCAGTAGTGAGTGTCAGCTGCCCGGGGCGGGAGTCTAGGTTGGCTTTAGTTCATCTCTGACCTGTGGTTATGAAATTGGAGGCCCACCTAAGCGCATTGTTCCGCTCTGAGACACTGCAGAGAAGGGAGTGGTATGGCCGGGTGTACATCACGACACTGTTTATACCAAAAAGCAAAACCTCGGAGTTGGACAGACAGGTCAGCAGTTCAGGGCTTGTACTGCTCTTTAGGGGACCAGAGTTCAGTCCCCAGCAACCACATTAGGTGACCTATAACTAACTACCTGTATTTCAGCTTCAGGGATCCGACGTCCTTGTCTGGTCTCTCCCTGTCCCCACTTACATGTGATACTCACACACAGACACATGCACACACATAAACCAAATAGAATGGAACTGGAAAGGCACACAGCAAGCCTAACCACCTGCAGGGAATGGGGAGTGACACCAAGTCCTGTGCTCCCAGCTGGCACTAAAGGCAACGCCAGCGTATTGTGTAGGCATAATTTGTTTTTGTAACCTGCTTTTAATAAGGGTTTAACCTCTCGTCTAGCCCACCACCCAGCAGAAGCAGTGGAAGAGAAAGGTTATTAGGATGGGGGGAAGTGGACCTGTTCAGCCATAGTTCTTTGGGGTGAGCTCAGTCTTCTTTCTCAGCAGTTCAGTCCCATAGCAAACACTGAATACAACTCTGCAGCTGCAGACCAGTCCTCTAGGCAGACAGGCACCAGGCATGAACCAGCGGTTTCAGTCCAGTCCTCTCTGCAGGCCGACACCAGGTATGAACCCGCAGGTGTAGATCAATCCTGAAGAAACTGCCAGGCTCGACAACTGCCCCGAGGTAAGGCTGCAGAAGTGGCAAGCTTCCACAGGAACCTCATGAACAATTCTTTGGCAAGTTTCTCTCAGTGGCAGCGTTACCACAAGTTGAGCTCAACAACACTATGTAAGGCAGGCCAATGCATGCGTGTCCTTAGTGATGAGCAGTGAGGCAGAGCAAACCAACACTCAGTGCTCATCTCCCACTGTCTGTGGGGTCATATTCATACTCCCTCATCACAGGTCTTTCCATGTGCTATAGCCAAACATCCTTTCACCTGTGACTGTTTCAGGAAAACATTCTTTCATGTGTTTGCTTTAGCAAGACATCCTTTCACCTATGTGCCCCAGCAAAACATCATTTGTAATATAACTGATTTTCCAAAGAATCTAGAAGTTTCCACTTCAGTAGCAGTCTTCTAAAGGCCGAACTGCAGCATCCTCATGGGCTGAGTAACCAAACTCATTGAAGCCAGAAAGCTTTGCTTCTTTCTAACATTTTCCCATGAGTTGGACACCATGTCATACTGCAGCTTGAGTGAAATATCATAACAGAAACAAGACAGCCACATGTCCACAGCATGTGCTTAGCAAACAAACAACACAAGGAAAAAATCCACAAAACAAACAAAAACCAAAGCAAATAAAAAAAGAAAAGAAAAACCCAAAACCCAAAGGCTCACCATAAGCAAAAAGCTGCAAGTACCACGTTTAATGTGGACCAGGATCTTCTCTGGGGAACAGTTTCTTCTTAGATATCACTGGATGCAAAGGAGGAGGGGTCCTGAATATGGGAACTGCAAGGTCAACACAATGCACTGTCATTTCCTAGGCATTTTTTATTTTATTAAAATATTCTTAATACATTTATTTTGTGTGTGTGTGTCTGCATCCTTGTGAATCCTGGAGACTGAACTCAGACCACCTGGCTTGGTGGCAGCTTCTTTTACTTTTTAATTAATCTCACCAGGCCTCCTATGCACTTAAAAAAAAACTTGTAAAATTTATTGTTGTGAGTGTAGGTATGAAGATGATATTATTGTGTGTGTATCTGCAGTACGTGGGTGGGTACTTCACATGTGTTCATGTATGGAAGCTAGAGAGCACATCTGTGTGGAATTGGTTCTCCCTTTTCACCTTTGTGTGGGGCCCAGGGATGGAAGCCAGGTGGTCAAACTCCTGAAGCAAATGCCTTCACCTGCTGAGCCACTGCTCCAGCCCCTCCCTAGACACTCAGAATTCTCACAGCATCCTGGGAGGTCAGAGGGGTCACTAGTGCTCCACAAACAAACCCAGACTCTCCCAAGGACAATTATCTGGGAAGCAGCAGGTCTGAGTTTGGTTACAGAATGAGTGTGCTTCCAGGATGACTTATGCTTTGTGGGAAAGATCACCAGGCAGGACATGGTCTCTCCTGCCTCAGCCTTCCCTGTAAGGGGACTTCAGGGAACCCCCCAGCAGTTTAGTGTCATGATGGAATATTCCTCACAAGTCAAACATACTATTATTTTTGTGTGCATCTGTCTGCCTGTCTGTCTGTCTGTCTGTCTGTGTTGGTGCACATGTGTGCATATGCTTATGGAGGACAGAATACAACTGTGAATACAGTTCCTTGGGCACCACCCTCTTTTTGACTTGGGGTCTTTCACAGGTGTAGAGCTCACTACGTAGGCCAGGCTGGCTGGCCAGTGAGTCTAAAGGACAGCCTGTCTGCCTCCCCAGCGCTGGAAATCCACTCGTGTGTCACCAAGTCTGCCATTTTACATACGATGAGGACTAATCTCAGGTCAAGGCAAGCACTTTACCAGCTGATCTTCCTCCTGGGCCCTTCCTTCCTGGGTACACTGCATGAGCGAGCAGACCACTAAGCACTGAGGCAGCCCTGAGTGGCTGACCCTCCATGGCAGGAGTCTCTGTGTATTTGACATGCTGATCTCTAACAACCTTGAAGGCCTGGGCCAGCAGCATTTCATGCCTTAGAGAGCCAAGCATACAAAGCCTGTCCAAGACCACAGAGTAATTCATTTGCAGACAAGGGTTGTCTCTGGGTTTGACCATCACATTAAGGAGCCCATCTTCACTAGGGACAGAAGCAGCTGTACTGGGGGTGCCCTCTGCTTTCCTGCAGACTGGAGGTGGACTGCAGGTGAGTCCAATCAGAGCAACAGGAGATTGGCATTATGTAGCCCAGGCTAGCTTCAGATTCTCAGCTCTCTGGCCTCATCCTCCCGAGTGCTGCAATTCCAGATGTGTAGGAAAATGTGTTACTCTACTTGACCCTCTCTCTGGGACCTCACAGCTAATTCTGCTTACTCAGCTAGTGAACACCCTTTGAGTCTGTCTTGCTGGGGCCAATGCTGAGGCTATACCTCTTTCTGGGCCACCCACCATGTGTCTGGGTCCTCCCTCCTCTCCCTTTTAAGCAATTATCAGCCTGTTTTCTTATCTTTGAGAGACACTGAAATGATCTTGTCCCTGGCCCCCAACACAACTTGGAAAGCTGTCCCTTGGGGCTACGCCCATGCTGAGCTCACCTGTGGCTGAGAGGGACCCCTCCTTCTTCTGCTTCAAATGTGGCTTATGATACCCAAGTCTCACCCATCACCCAGGCATGCCCCAGCAGATGGCATCCCTCCTCAGGCCTCCTCAGGCTTCCCCAGAAGTCCTCTGTACAAGGTGACTTTGTGACAAGGAGGATTCCTGGGAGAGGACCATACGTTTTGCCATGTACAAACAGGGCCCTGCCACTTGAGCTGGGGACAGATTGAATTATTACCTGGAATCAGCAGCTTCCCTGGAACAGCCCGGGTCTCCGGAGCTGCCTCTTAATTGGGTCACAGCCTGTGAACAGACAAAGGGAAGACACTGCCTTCCTCCACACACCCAGGCCTCCCTCTGAAGAAAGAGCTGTCCGGAAAACATGAAGTCTTCCCTTAAAAAAGAACAAAAAGCCTTCCTAGGCACTTGCCTGTTGCTCTCCCTTCCGTGGCTCTCACTGTGGCCCCGTCTTTGTCCCTTCTGTCTCTGCCTCTGTCTCTCCCTATAGGCTTTTCTCGGGCAACCCTCTTACTCAAAACTTTACATTTATAGTCAAATAGATTCCCAGAACTCAGTGAGACAGCAGGGGCTCACTCCTGGACCACTGGAAACTGGGCCCAACATGTCTGAGCACCCCCCCTAGAGGGAGGGAGAGAAAGAGGGAGGAAGAGAGGAAGGGAAGGAGAGAGCCAGGCAATTCTCTTACACAAACCATCACAGTGTGTGTGTGTGTGTGTGTGTGTGTGTGTGTGTGTGTGTGTGTGTTGAGGGATGGGGCCTAAGATTGGCATCAGGTATCTTTCTCCATAGTTGGTCCACATGGGACTTGCTGTTTCAGGGGCATTGGTGACCAGTAAGTCCCAGAACTTTCTGTATTCTCAGCACTGGGTTCCAACTGTGTGCTACAGTGCCCCGATTTTACATCATGCTTGGGGTCTGCACTCAGGCCCTAGTGCCTGTATAGAAAGCACTTTCTCACTGAGCCATCCCCCCCACTACAGGCAGGTTAAAATACATTTATGATTGACTTACAACAAACTGTACAAACTTAATGCATATGATGTGTCTGGACACTCTCGAGACCCACAAAACCACCACAGCAATCAAGATGAGATTCCCATTGCCCGCCTTAACGTTTTAGAGGTGATTCTATTTTGGAATAGTTCTCTCTCTTTGACAGCTGCTAAGGCTGTGCAGAGCTCACACACCTCTTACTCAGTTCCATCTTACCTGACCATGGTCTGTTGTTAATTAATGCCAGTGCTTACCAGGAATGAAACTGCAGGCTTCTTCGGAATCTCGTCCGCTAGTTGGATGCTGGGGCTCGTGCCTGTAACGCTGCCCTCTTGGAGACCTAGGGAGAAGACGCAGAGATTCAAGGCCTTCATGGATTACTTGGTGAGTCCCGGGGAAGGGGGAAGGGAGAACTTTACAGTGCCCTCTCTGACCCAGGACTCCACCTTGCATCTGCCCACACACATTTTACCCTCCACATAGCACTGTATGACGGAGATTGTCTCCTGTGTCCTGGTAGCAATTTAACGTGTGGCTCAACTTTGCTAATCTTAGGAGTGGTATTGGAATGTAATTCTTTGAGTTGGAAGCTTTGTCTTGAACGTTTCCTTCGGATATCTTTTGTGAAATAAAGTCAGTAGGTCAAAGAGGCTCTGACACATGCTTGCTTATAATCTCAGTTTGACCTTTGCAGCCACTCCCAAAACACATTGTTCAGTGGAGGGCCCTCAATGTATCTAAAATTAAAGGGTGTCTATAGAAAAGCAAGACATTTACATGGCCCCAAAATATCTTGCTATGTAGTACTCATTAGAGAGCAATGGAAGAGAGGCCAATATTAACAGGGGGAACACTGGGCAGGTGCCACCTTAATTAAGTGATCAAAATGAAGGGCAGCAGGAGACAGAGCGAGCTTCCTTTGCCTGGCAAAGAGAGACCGGATTAGTCTCTGGTCTTCCCGCTGGAGATGTGAGACAGGAATCTAGTAATGAGGGAGTGGCCAACACACAACGGGTCATATGCTGCTCAGTAATTGGGTTGGCGCCTTCACAAATGTCAAGGTCACAAAAGGCAGAGTGAGGCCGAGGAACATTCTAGATGAAGGAAGATTAAAGACTTAGGCCCCTGAGAGGAGAAGAATTCATTGTCCTGGATTGGAGTCTGACCCAGAAAAATATTATAATCTCTGGTCTCAGAGAGACTGTTGGGAAAGGAGATCTGCATGTGAGATGCTAACACTGTGCCTGTTAGCTCCCTAGCTGATAAACACGGGGAATGCAGAGACCTTGTCCAAGCAAAACATACACTAGGCAATTAAATAAGCAGAAATCAGTGGGCATCTTATTCAAATGGCTCATAACATTAACTGTCCATCCTTAAGTTATAAATCACATCTATAACTAGTGTCTGGTGTGCATTTACATTACATTGTACACATCTTTCTGATAAAGCACAGACAGTAAACATCTCATGTTAAAGTAGGTTTTTAACAGAATCCCTTCAACTCTTTGCTAGCAGAGAATTACTTCACAATGGAGCCCATAAGAAATCACACAGAACTGGTGGTTTTGGAGCCTGAAAGCTATCCTTCTCCAAATGAGCACAAACTCATGGCCAAACTGTGGCCATTCAAGGAGAAAGGCTGTGTTGGCTGCACTGGGTGCCAACATACAATAGCTTTTCTGGGGTGTTGGTACTGAGTAGAGGTAGTCTCAGGAGTGGGCAGAAAAAGTAACCCCAGAAGAAGAAAGCCATGACTAGTGAGTGGTATGCCCCAGCCCCAGCATTTGAGAAGCTAAGACCACAATTTCCAGGCAATTTTGGACTACACAGTAAGGCTCAATTCTGAGAGAGAGAGAGAGAGAGAGAGAGAGAGAGAGAGAGAGAGAGAGAGAGAGAGAGAGGGGGGGAGAGGGGAGGAGAGGAGAGGAGAGGAGAGGAGAGGAGAGGAGAGAGGAGAGAGAATGGCTCACTAGGTAAAGTGCCTGTTATACAAGGATGAAGACCTAAGTTCAAATCCCCAGCACCACTGCTGGGGGCAGAGGAGCTGATGGAGACAGGCAGATCCCTGGTGCTCACTGCTCAGCAAGGCTAGTTAATGAGTAAGCTTTAGGCTCAGTGAGAAACTCTGTCTCAAAAAATAAGATGAAGAGCCATCCAGGAAGACATGTGACACTGCCCTCTGGTCCTGCACACATGCAAATATGTGTACATAACCACAGGAGCACATACCTATATCATGCACTAAGAGAGAGATGGAAGGGGGCAGGGAAGGGAGCCCCAGTGTCTGCAGGCTAGGAATAGATGGGCTCTTATACAAACTCTGACAGTAGCATTGATTGATGACAAAAGCAAGCATATAGCCCTTGACCTAGCCACTCTAGTCGTGAAAATTTGCTTTAAAAACAAAAGCATCAATCCACAAGAATAAAGCAGTTAATGTCATGGAAGAAGAGAGAATAAACGGGTCTTCAGAGGCTGGGAAGGGCAGGGGTGAGGGAAGGACAGAGAAAACAGATACCAAGCACTAAGGGCAGAGAGATAAGGGCTTAGTCCCACGTGCCAGTACAGCATTTTGAACTAAGCTAAAGTGCTTAAGGAAGGGGAAAGGTCATTCACCTGATATGAACATCACATACAGGATACTCATTATCCAAATAACAATGGGTCCCATAAATATGCATGTCTATGTATCAATTAAAAAGCAGTCCACTTGAATGTGGATTCTTTGTGTGCTATAAAAAGCAATATAACTGCTCATCAACAGCTGCATGTATCTAGCAAGACAAAGATATGGGTACAACAGTCTATGTGGGAGATGTTCCCAGTGGGCACTGCAAGGCAGGATGAGAGTTGGCTTGAGCAAGGGGATAAAGCATAGGAAGCCCGTGAGACTAATTTGGAATGGGAAGTGAGCACCCCCACCAACTGTCACCACCATGCAGGTGTTTCTCTAGCTATCTGTCCTCCCTCTCTCCGGATAACCCCATAATGGGGGCTGTGACCATAGAACCTTTCTCAGATAATGAAACCAGGTAGAGAAGGTAGAGAAGCCACAGCTGTGCGCTGGTTGGGGCAAGAATAGGAGTGAACAGACACTGTCAGATCCAGGCTGTGGAATTTAGGAAGTTCACTTACTAAGAGTGAACTTGTTTGTAGAAGCAGCTGTGACATCAAGGGTGAGGGACATTCACGGGGAGACATTTGGCATGAGCTCATAGTTGTAAAAATAAAGAATGGTAATGACTGCAGTGTGGCGAGCTCTGTTCACTTGAGGCCAGCTTCTCCATTATACCTAGTGGGTACCAGGCCAAGGTCTACAAGGATAGGAAAAACAAAACAAGACAAACAAAACAATCATGAACTTTCAGCTCCAGGAGAATGTTTGAATGTATAATAACAATTTTGTTACACAAATTTTATACGGATAGTTATATCAATGAGATCATAAAGTATTTTAAGTCCTTTTTTTTTTAATGGAGAAAGGGCATAGGGCTGCAACCACAAGACATGCAAAGAGGCCCAAATTAGACTAGAAAATGAATCTTTTGAATGTGCATTACATCACTATTTTACAGGGCCTGAAACAGAGTCAAGTACAAACAGCTGCCTCGGCGACATTCCTCAGAGCAAAAGATGGAGGCATAGTCAAGTGTTGGGATGAGGCCTGAGTCTCCGGTCCTTTCCCTATCTGAACCAAATTAGAAAGAAGAGGCAGAGAATGGAAGAAAGGGAGGAAGAGAGGGAGGGAAGGAGGGAGGGAGGGGGAAGAAGAGAAGAAAGGAGGAAGAAGAGGGAGAAGGAAAGGGGGAGGAAGGAATGAGAGGAGGGAGGGGGACATGAGATATGGAAAGGGGGCTTTGAAACTTTCTAGAGCATCTATCTGTTTTCTGAACATCAATATCTCTGTACATGAAAAAAAAAAGACAATTCTCCTTATGGAGTCTCTGTTCTCAGGGACTACTGCTTGATCCTATGGGTTATGTCTTGCCCTTCCATCACATGGACGCCTAGAAGTTCATGGAGTCTCTTGGCTTCCTGGGACCTCCCAATGTCTTACTTTTGTTTTGTTGTGGAGACCTGACAACAGAAGAAAGAGCCTATGGGATCATAGTTCCAGGTTAGGAGGTGGGTGTGCTAGTCTTTCACAACAGAGGAGCAGTTATCATGGTGGACGGGGCCTGGCTTACTGAGTGGTAGGAACTGGCATCAGCCTATAATCTCCAAAGGCCCAGCCCACTTCTGCCAATTAGGTGCCACTTCTTAAAGATGCCTCAGATATCACTGTTACTGGGAAACAATCACCTTAAACATGAGCTTGTGGGGACATTCTGATTCAAAACATAAGACTTAGTAAGCCTGCGAAAAATACAGAAGATGGGGCTGGAGAGATTGCTCGGTTAGCAGAGTGCTTGCAAGTGTAAGGATCTGAGCTGGATCCCAGAACTCATGTTTTTTAAAAAGCCAGGCACGATGGCACATGCTTATAATCCTACTGCTGAGAAGATGGAGTCAGGGCACTGGGGCCTCCTGCATAGCCAGCTTGGCTTAGTTGGTGAGAACCAGGCCAAAGAGAGACTCTGCCTCAACAAACAAGGTGGGGACTGGGAAGATGGCTCAGTGGGTAGAAGTGATTGCAATGCAAGCATAAGGACCCAAGTTCAAATCCCCAGCACCCCTGTAAAAGCTGGGCATGGCCCTTAGTGACTGGAACCTAGCTCTGGGAACCTCTAGAAAGTGTACAGAGATAGGAGTATCATTAGCACACACTGACCACCAACAACTCGAGCTGTAAACCACAAGTTCCAGGTTTAATGAGAGACCTTGTTTCAAGGGAATAAGATGGAGAACAGCAGACGATACTGACAGTCTCCTCTAAATCCATGAGTGTGTGTACATGGACACGTGTGCATATGTGTGTGCATATATGTGGGCACACACATAACACTAAATAAAAAAGGTGGGTGGATGGATCCTTAGAAAGCACTGGTCTCCACATATTCCTGCATACATGTGCATACACACTGGCATACACAAACATACACATGCACCAACACATAAGCAACTGTACAAGGCAAACAAACAAACAAACAGAAAAATGGTTTTGCCTGTGCATCCCACATTTATCACAAACCTAACGTCGTCAAACCTTCTCCAGTTTTGGGCACTTCTTTCAGTCACTTATATGAGCATGCATTATTAATATTATCCACATGATTTTTTTTTTCTAAAAATGCTTTTTGCAGCCAGCCTCATAATTCTGACTTATAACCCATGGGTGGGGTTGTGCCTGGAGGAGGGCAGACTGTAGGAGCTAAAGGAATGTTCAGTCTCTCAAGGACAGTTGGATTCCCCCGACCTGGAAACTGAGCAGGAGGGAACCTGCCCTGGCAGTCTACACAATTTCCAGTGTAGACATTGGTGACATTTATTGAAATTAAAAGTAAACGTAACATTCGACCCAGCAATTCTGCCACCAGGAGCTGGCTTTCAATACAGCTCCCTGCACCCAGAGCAAATCCAGGTGAGGTGAGGTGCTCACTGAGGCACAAAGTATAGGATGAGTGGGTGGGGCCATCATCCACAAAACGGCATCACACAGTCCTGGGGCAGCACAGGAAGCACTCAACTGTTCTCCATCAAGTGAGACTGAGAGGGTCTCAACATATCTCATTAACTAGAGAAAAATGTGTGCGCCTGTGTTTTTAAAATAGATTCTTAGACTTGGGTATGCATAAAGTTTTTCTGGAAGGCTAAGAGACTAAAGTGGTGATGGCTCTAAGGGAGGTGGCTTTGGAGGACTGGGAGGCAAAGGAGGCTTTGAGGCTATATCTGCATCTATATCTGTCTATATCTTCTGCTGCTGTTTGAGGATTCGGCCACGTGGATGACTCATCTGCTTTAATTAAAATAAAAGCCGCAGCAAGCAAAGCGATGCCCTAGAACCTCAGGCGGAGTGCGGAGCAGAGGCTGAAGCATATGCAGGTGGCGGGTGGCATCTGCCTCATGTGGCATCTGTAGGTGATCATGATGGGGCTTGGCACCTCTACCTGATTAAACTGGGTGAGCAAGAGGCATCTACACATCCCAGGCTCCTGTCACCAGCCCGTGCTACAAAGGAGGGCTTGCATGCCAAGCAGGTGGCATGTTGAGCTCCTGTCCTGTCCCTGGTTTCCACATCAGCTTCACCTCCAAGGACTTCCAGGGAGCAGATGTAGAGCAGGCAGGAGGCTCACCCTGCTGCTCCCTGGCAGCCCGTCTACCCTGCCAAGAGCTTCAGCTTTGCCAGTGCTTTTCGGATTCAGAGTAGTTATGGGGCCCTGAAGCTTACATGTGGCTGGTCTGAGGTGATAGCTGCTGGGGACGCTCACAGAGCAGAAACAGCAAACTGCAGACCTGCTGCTACCACAAGCTATGTGGCACTGAGGGACACACAATTCTTCTAAGCCCTGGTTTCCTCACAGGCAAGAAGGAGTTGATAGTAATATCTGGGCTGAGGAGATAGCCCAGTGAATAAATTGCTTGTTGTGTGTGGTGGTTTGAATATGCTTGGCCCAGGGTGTGACACTATTAGGAGGTATGGCTGGTTGGAGGAAGCATGTCTTTGTGGGATGGGCTTTGAGAGCCTTCTCCTAGCTGTCTATGAGCCAGTCTTCTCCTAGCAGCCTTCAGATGAAGATATAGAACTCTCTCAGCATCTTCTGATGCTACCATGCCTACCTGGACACTGCCATGCTTCCACCTTGATGATAATGGACTGAACCTCTGAACCTGTAGGCCAGCCCTAATTAAATGTTGTCCTTATAGGAGTTGCCGTGGTCATGGTGTCTGTTCTTATAAGTAAAACTCTAACTAAAAAAGCATGTAATTGCAAGAACCTGAGTTTGAATCACCAGAATCCATGTAAAAGCCAGGCATAGCAATGCATATCTGAAACTTTGGTGTTCCTAAAGTAAGATGGGAAGGGGAGACAGGAAGAGTGTGGAAGTTCATGGGTGAGCTAGTCTGATATAAGACAACTAACAACAAAAGGACATTCTGCCTCCAATAAGGTTGAAGGGAGGAACCACATCTGAAGTTGTTCTCTGACCTCCACAAGCATGTTGTAGTATATATGTGTCTGTATTCACACACACACCACACACACACACACACACACACACACACACTTAATATCTAACTATCTCTAGGACCCTGAAGTACTATTACGTCCATGGCAGGAACTCATCTGCCACTCATTCCTCTGATACCTACTGTGTGCCAAGGCCTGAGCTTTAAGCAATGGGAATTAAAACACACACACACACACACAGTCTTTGCTATTAAGTAATTTATTTTCTACCAAAAGAGAGATGATAAATAATAATAGTTTTTCTATACTTCCAGAATTGTATCTTATTTAACTTGCATAATAACTTCATGCAGTAGTTATTGCTGTTCATGTTTTGTAGATGAGGAGATTAGACTCCCAGGAGGCTGATGCCTGTCCACAGGGCTACGGAGGAGGCTCAAGACTGATGAGGAAGGAAGAAAACCAGCTGGGTTCTCAAGACACAACTAACAGGCTCCTTCATTGTAACCTTTAAGATAGAGGAAATTCAACATAGGATGCAGAGGCAGCATGTGATCGACTATGAGCAATATGTCTGCCATGTGATCCTCTCAGGACACAGGAAGTAGATCCAAGAGTCTCACTTTCCAGCATCTCACCTTGGCTTCCCTTCTGTTTTGTTCTTCTCTTCATTTTGTCTTCAGAGCACTGTGCAGTGGTTGCCCTTGGTCCCAGACAAATGCTGTCTCCATGAGAAGACCAGTGGAGTTAGAGACAGGACAGCCCAAAGGAGAATCTGATTGGTCCAGTTTAGACCATGTGTCTAGTTGTGGACCTGTCAGCTTTGGTGAAGGAGCCAGGGTCTTGGAGCTTGCTTGCACTTATAGATGGTGTGGGTCAGAAGGGCCTGGCCATCCATGTCCTCCTTGGGGATTCAGAAAGAGATAAGAATTTCAAGAGATAGTGCTGAAGTGGTATACAGAAAAGAACTTTCTAAGGAAGATGAAGTCTTTTCTTTCCCTCAGTCCTTTCTGCATTAAACTTGTAATTGGCAACACACTTGTGTGTTGCAGAATGTTTTTAGAAATATCAACAAATGTTACCTTGAAGAAATAATAAAAAAAAAAAACCCAGAAAAATAAAAACAACCTTGGTCTGTTCCAGTGCCTTTCATATGAGAGAACAGTAAGCCAGGGCTAGCCTTGGGAGGGGGTGGGGTGGGGCTAGAATGTGCGGGTACTCAGGGCTTTCACAAAAACAGTTTATTTTATTTTGTGTGCATGTATATTTGGGGGAGGTCATTGCATGCCTGGTGTACATATGGAGGACACAGGGCAATTTTCAGGAGAAAGCTCTCTTCTTTCCATTATGTGGTCCTAGGAATCAAACCCGTGTGCTCAGGCTTGGTATCAGGCTGTCTGTACCCACACTGAACCATCTCACTGGCCCTAGTGTTTCTTAACATGTCTAAGACCCACATTCAAGTACCTGTGAATGTGGCCTTACAGAGAAATAAAGTCTTTGTAGATGATATGAAATGCAATGAAATGTGGGTCGGGGGGAGTGAGGCAAATCATATCCACTAAGTGTTCCTGTAGGACAGGGCTCCACATCCTAAGCCTGGGCTCTCAGCCATCTTGATATTTTGAGCTGGATCATTCCATGTCATGGAGGTCTGTCTTGTGCATTGTGGGATGCTTACCCACAACCCCAGTCTTTACTCACTTGAGTATAGTAACATTATCCCTCCCCCAGTTGTGACAAAGCTCTGTAATCACTAAGTATGCATGGTGGGGGAGAGGAATTCAGGATGTTTGGATGGAATTATCTTGTATTTCCCATGTGGGTTCTAAACCCAATGACTGGTAGCCTATGAGAAAGCTGGGGGAGACCTGAGATACATAGATTCTGGAGAGAACCTGTTGTGAACATGCAGGTGGAGGCAGACATGAGAGGTGATGCTTTTATAAGATGAAGATCACCAGGAGTCCTTAAAGCCAGCAGAAGCTACGAAGGAGGCATGCAACAGATCGTCCTTGGAGCCTGCAGTGTGACCTCACACTCACAGTTATCTTAAGTTGACAGTGTGCGTAACTTATCACAGCAGCTGAAGGACAGCACCACCGTTCTATAGTGCCAATACTAACCAGTGCTCAGTAGATATTTGCCAAAATATCCTTTGTGAGTGCCAGCCAAAGTGAGATACTTCACAGAGCCCTATGGGTTCCACTGCTGGGACAGTGGGCCCACAAAGCTTGATATCCTATGGCCGGTTGGTCTGTAGTAGGCATCAAGCCAGAGCAAACCAGAGATTTCCATGCAGGCTTTTCCAACCAGAGGCAGAAGTTGTTTTTTCTTTTCTCTTAGGCAACAGAAATGGTGAGATATAAACTCAAGCATTGTCTGAAGCTCCAAGTATGGCCACACTGAGGGTAAGGCTTTCAACACATGAATAAAATCCCATTATGCTGTATTAGTGACTATTCTTGCTACTGTGATTAAACATGAGATTCAAAGAAACAAGGAAGGAAGGGTTTGCTTTGCCTCACACTCACAAAGAAGGCATGGAGGCAGGAGATTAGGGTAGTTGGTGGTATTGAATATACAGTCAGGAGAGAGACAGTCAGCAGAGAGACAGTCAGCAAAGAGCTAACAGGAAGTGGGGCCAGGAAATAAAAGCTCAAGGCTTACCCCCTTCCTGTCAGGACGCATTTCCTAAAGGGAGGCTCCCCCTCTTAAAGGCTCAGTAGCCTCCCAAAACAAGTTGGAGGTGAAGAGTTCAAACCCACAACTACTGGGGACATTTTACATTCACACCACAACACACAGGTGGCTCATATCATAGGTCAACAAGAGTCAGGAAAGGTTCCAGACTCCTTCTGTTCATAGCTCTACAGAGCTTCCTTTATCCCTTCAGTGCCTGCTCTGCTCATCTGGTGGGTGAGAAAGTGACTGAAATGTCATGGAGGAAAGTGTTCAAGGCAGGCCAGGTTGTGTTCTAGCTCAATGCCTTTTCTGTTGGAACAGTTATCACATGGCTCAGCTGTACTGTGTGGGTGTCTTAGTTAGGGTTTTATTGCTGTGAAGAGATACCATGACCGTGGCAACTCTTAGGGGAACAATTAATTGGTGGTGACTCACAGTTTCCGAGGTTTAGTCCATTATCGTCATGGTGAAAACCATGGCAGAGTTCAGGCAGACTTGGTGCTAGAGAAGGAACTGAGAGTTCCATATCTTCATCTACAGGCAGCAGAAGACTGTGACAAGTTGGTCAGACTTGAGCTTCTTAGACCTCAAAGCCCACCCCCAGTGAAACATTTCCTCTAACAAGGCCACACCTCCTAATAGTGCCACTCCCTTTGACTAATCACTCAAATACACCAGTCCAAGGAGGTGGGAGAGGCATTCCTATTCAAACCACCACAGTGGGCGATGAGAGAATGTCCAAGCACCCAAAATAAGAGGAGGTGGACTGGGTGACTGCTGAGTGGTTGGGGCTGCCTACCTGGAAAAGGCTTTGCAATGAAACAGATAAAGGAACACTTGTGTTTAAAAGGGTTAGACAGGATTCATTACTGCAGACGGCTGGGTCTTTAAAGTCTGGCTATTGTGAGTGACTGTGACAACAGAGTATGTACTATTTCTCACTCTTATCAAGTCTCATTTCCTTCAGACTGTACTTGTGACAGTCGAGACTAAAATGGCTTCACTCTTGGTCCCTTCAGAAGGGGCTGCTGGAAGGCAGGACCCCTGTCCCTCCCTGCTGTGGTCTCTCCTTATGGCTCAGACTTCTTCATCCACTCCCTAGACATGGAAGGTGCCGGCTGTTCTTTAGACAGGATCCAACATCCTGTCACAACTGTATTCTGTGTGGCAGGACGTGTGCTGTTCAGCCTGTGAATACTGAGAGCCTTGGTTCTCAGGGAGCAAGCTGTGAGCACTAGTTATATCATCTTAAAGGGACCCAGCAGTTTCTAAAACTGATAAACAATAAGCTCTTGGACTCACTGACACAGGACCTACCCATGTGATGACAGATACCATGTTCACGTTCTTCTGTCAGACAGTAGTCTATGCTGAGAGCCGAAAAAGTTCCAGGTGCTTTTCTTTTCAAGGGCAACATCTCCAATGGACCGAGTTCCTGTTCATTCATTAGTCTTTGAATCTCAAGTCAGTAATGCCAAGGTAGGAGCACTTGAATGGGAGTCAGTACATTTATTTCTTTTTATTTATGTGTCTGTGTGGGGGTTGGAGGAGGGGGTCTGTGCACATGAACACAGGTGTCTATGGAGGTTAGAAGATGGTACCAGAGCTCCTGGAACTCAACTTACAGATACTTTTATGCACTGGGAATCAAACTCTGGTTCTCTGTGAGATCAGACTGTGCTCTTAACAGCTACAGTACCACACAGGACTGTGATCCTTGTGTGGCAACAAATGGCAAAAGTTTTGACATATCCCTTCTGGTGGGAACCTTGCCACCTGGAAAATCCCCAGGGAGGACTACATAAAAGATGCCAACGTTTTCCTCTGCAGTACATGGTGGTGCATGCCTTTAATCCCAGCACTGAAAAGGCAGAAGCAGACAAATTCCATCCTAGAATAGTTCCAGGCCAGCCGGGGATGCATTGTAAGACCCTGTCTCAAAGAAACAGACAAACGAACAATGAACAAAGAACAAAGAACAAAGAACAAATGGTTTCCTCTTGGACAATATTTCCCTTAGCACAGGATTTCCACAGCAGATCATCAGGAAGTGAAGTCATTTCTCATGTTGATATGTCACATCCTGTTATCCCAGGTGAAGAGGCACAGAACCACACAGTGGGAAGGTTGCCTCATTCCAAATTCTTTTCCAATCTTTTTGATTCTATCAATGACAAACCTCAGTTGGATGTTGGTATGTGCAAACCTCAGCATTTGGCAGAATAGTCAGATAAGCAAGGTTAGCTGCAAACAGTAAGTCCGAACATTTCAGGGGTTCAACTCAGTGAGCGTTTGCTTCTTGCTCATGTATTGTTTCCTGCAGCCAGACATCTGAGCTTCATCTATTCAGTGGCTACAAGAAACCCCAGCCATAGATATCATCTTTTGGGGAAGAACACTTGTTAGTCTTTAGATTCAGAACATATAGGAAGCAACAGTGTCCTTCTATGACTGCATCCCCATCACACTGGAGTAGAGAAAACAATGCTGGAACTAGTTTTGTAGACCAGGCTGCCCTTGAACTCAGAGATCCATCTCCAGAGTGTTGGGATTAGAGGCATGCTCCACTATACCCGGCATTAAAGTGGATTTTCTTAAGATATCTTTTTAGTTCTAACTTTTACATTTTCTCCCAAGGTTTCAGTGGAACATAATGCCTAGCTAACAATCCTTGAATTGGAAGTATTAGTTTCTGGTTCCTGTGCTCCTGGTTAAACCCTGTATCATCTGTTTCTCCTCAATAAGCATAGGGTAGCAAGGGGCAGGGCTGACAGTGGGGCATTTACCCCAACACGAATGATTGCAGTCTTCTGAGCTATGAGTCACCATCTCCTTTGCTTAAGAAAGACACCCAGAAGTCACCTATCGGGAGGCAGGGGATCATTACTGACCGAAAAGGAAGAACCCCCTCTGCTTAATGTGGGGCTAAAAATGGGAGGCGGGAAATAACCTTTCTCATGTCACTGCAGAGGTGGGGCAAGCTGTCAATGGCCTAGATTGTCTTAGAAAGGAATTCACAGGTTTTGCTGGAGATAAAGCAGTCCAGGCATGGCACAGAAGGCCTCCCCCTCCCCACACACAGAATCTGAATGTCAAGAGGTTGGGAGAGTTTCTGCACATCCCACCTCCTGTCCTAGCATCCTGCCAGGCATGGAGGGACAGGTCACCAGGCTGACCCTGGCTGGCATTTCAGACAGCTTTATAATTACACTGACTTCAACCACCAGTGACCTTTTGGTCTTCTCATCTGAGAGCATGAGGTGTTCACACGCAGCTTTTATCTTAGTCCAATACGCTAATCGGCATTTCCTTCTCCCTTCCAATGGCCCTGCTTAGATTTAAACTCCAGCTCTGGACCACCTGGGCACCTTGCTCTCTCCTTCAGCTTCCATGAAAATCCCTCATGTCCAGGCTTCACTCTGGCCACCTAGGCCCTCTGAGGGACAGTCTTGGCATCCATCTAAGGCTTCCCACTGTGGGCAAAGCTGTGGGTCAAGAGCTCACAGTCCTCTCTTCCCTTTCCTCATCTCTGGCTACTTTGTCCACTAGACGCCTCCAAGTGCTGGCCCCACCTAATCTACTCTCTCCCACAACCACGGTCTTCATTTGGAGAGCACAGACCTCAGGTTACAGTTGTGTGTTCATGTGTGTGGTAGTTGACTGATTAGTGTCTTTCACTGGGTAGCCAGCCCTCAGGACAGCTTTGGATTCGATCCACCTCCTGAGAGTCACACCCTGTCTGGTCTCTTCCCACACTGCTTCAAAGTTTTTGTGACAGAGGTGGAGTGTGGCACTTTAAGGTCAGGTTTGAAAGACTACGTTCACATGAAGAGTCGCTCTTGGATCATTGATTTTGGGGATACCCGGTCATCATGTCCAAGACATTGAGATGCATATACTGAGAATAACTGACAAGGGCCACATGGGTGACCACATGAAGGCTTAAAGAAGCCTTCAGGTGACCGAGCAAAACAACATGAGATACTCTGAGCCAGAATTGCTCAATTGTTGCTCTGAGACCCTTCACCTTCAGAAGTGTGAGAAGTACTTGGAATAATTATTGGAGTAATGGTACACAGTGGTATATAATAGTCATCTTTCACCCAGGATGTTCCATTAGAGCAGAAACCATGACTACCGCCGTTCTCCAAACTATACATGGAAACATCTAGGGTATGGGGATCAGACACAGACACACAGACACACACAGACACACACACAGACACACAGACACACACACACAGACACACACACACACAGACACACACACAGACACAGACACACAGACACACACACAGACACACACACACACAGACACACACACACACAGACACACACACACAGACACACACACAGACACACACACACAGACACACAGACACACACACACACACAGACACACACACACATCTTATACATATACATATAAATTTGCACATACATACAAACATACATGAATATATCTTTTGACTTTATCAACAAACCAACACTTCTTTGTGTGTGTGTGTGTGTGTGTGTATTTGTACATTTGCATGTCACTAAGCTATACACATGACATGTGTGTGTATGTGTGTGCGTGTGTATGTGTATACATTTCTGTTTGTGTGTGTGTGTGCTGGTATGTGGGTACATGTGTAGAGGCCAGAGGACAACCTCTAACATTGTTTTGTCAACCTTGTCAACATTTACTTTTTTGGTTTCAGGCTCTGCCATGTCACTTTCCTCTGGAGGCCTCTGACTAAGCTATGCTGACTGGCCAGCGAGCCTCAGGGACCAAGCCCTATGCCTGTGCAGTGCTAGGATTACAAGGAACAGTCTATGTCCTTACATGGGTTTGGATCTTCACACACTGTGGCAAGCACTTTCCTGACTGAGCCAGTTCTCGATGCAACAAGTCCTCCTGAACACCTGTGAAGGACAGATAGGGGCAGCATGTGACAGTCCTATCCTCCAGGGATACACTAGGGGATTAGATGAAGAAGATGGGGGGGGGGTACTGTGATGGTGTGGTCAAGCTGGAGCAAAGGGCCAGAGCAGACGGTTGGGTAGAGGCAAGTCAGTCATGAGCAACTCGGGCATGAGCAAAGGGATTTGAGTTCCTGTGGTGGGACCACAGGAAGGCCATGAGTCCACCAGATTTGTATGTCAGGTGGTATGCACAGGAGCCATATGAGGAGACATAGTGGCAATATCACCTTACTCTGGGTGTGGGGAGGTTGGGAGCAGCTGCTTTCAGTGGAGGTTCTCCCACACAGTCCCCCAATTTGTCAAGGAGAGTATGATGGGCTAGGGAGGCACGAATAGCCTTATGAGTCCTTGCTGTTGCTGGTGTAGCCGGAGGAGCTGTCGCCATCAGCCCTGGGGTTCATGCCTTCAAATCCAGGGCAGAAGAAACAAGAGCCCCACATTCTTGTGCAAATTAAACAGGCTGTGGATGTAAAGTTCAGAGTACACACCTGCGCCTACCGCTTGGCAAATGCCACTGAATGCTGTCATGCTTCTACCCTGGGGAGAAACAGATTTCTGAGTCCTGGTGCCCTTTTCCTTTTCAATACTTTTAAATGAAATTTCAAACTTGATGACATGTAGCAAAGTGTTCCCAGTGAGTAGTCAGGACAACATCTACCTGCACCCGGGCTCTGCTGCAGACTCATATCCATTCGGCCACGCCTTTCTTCATCTTTCATTCTGTCATCCATGCTGGGGTGGACACTGGCCACACAGCTGCCTTTGACTCATTTATTTCTCTTCCTGTAAGTGACCACTCACCCAAATCCCTGTAAATAACCCAGTAAAATCCACTGATTCTCCCAATTGGACATCGGTGGTATCTGTGCTGCGGTCTGTGGTTGGTTCCCCATCTGGAATGAGTGTGTGCTTGCTCACCTGTCCCCAGGAATAGTGTCACAGAGCAGAGCTTGGCATGTGACTCTGAGGCTCCTGGTCCAGCACACTGTGGATTTCTCATGTCCACACAGTCATCGCTGCAGAACTCATCGGTGAAAAACACTGACTGTGTGGGCAGCTCATAAATCCAGGCATCAACTCGCATGCCTCCAATGCCCTCGACTACAGCAGCTGACCCTCACTATAGCACAGGTTGACCTCAAAATCATAATCCCCATGCCCAAACTTCCTGAGTGTTGGGGTCACCGGAATGTGCCACCACTCCCAGCTTGGCCTCCAGCATCTTCCTGTTTCGGCTACACAAATCTTCCCACATTTATAGCCTTTTCCTTTGCTCCGACTGCACAACACACTGCACAACCACATCTGCCAACAGTTGCCTCCTGAGAAGCTGTCACACACCTCCACACCTCCCATGAAGGAGCTGGGAGTCTCTTGGGTCTTGGGGTCTCTTCTCCGTTGTCACCTTTCTACCACTGGTACTCATGGGTGCCAATATTCAGCAAACAACGTCCTACCCTCCCGCGCGCCCGCCCGCCCCCCCTCCCCCCCTCCCTCGTCCCCCCCCCCCCCCAGAGGCTTACTGAAGTCACCTGCCAGTCTCCCAGAAGCAATCTTTTGTGGAAGACATTGTATGCTGGTTAACAGCCTGCCTTTCTGTTCACCTCAAGTCTCACCTTCATCCAAAGTGATTTAGTTTTCAAGGACACTGCCGATCTCAGAAGAAAGGACGACGACTTCCACCTGCGTCTCACCCCTCAGATGCCTCCCTCCCCACTCCCTGCTGTTTTCTGGGTCATTTGGATGGGTTCCTTCTCCTCTAGGTTTCTGGTGGTGGAAAGAGATGCAAGTGGGATGCATAGCAGTGCCACCATTCTGACCACACACCAACAGAGCCGTGGTGGCAGTACGACCCAGTCCAATCACAGAGACACTGTCCTAGGTTGAGTGGGAGGAGAGTGAGCACTCCTCCAGCTGGGGTGTGTCTGGGAAGTGTGCCTGTCAGCAAAGATGCTTCGGAGAAAACTAGAGTAGAGGGAAGAGAGAAAGTAGAGTAGAGGGAAGAGAGAAAGATGAGGTAAGAGATCAGCATGAGCACTGGGTCCAGACTTGCCTGAAGCTTCCCAGAGATCGTCTAGGAGCTCTACTAGCGGAGCCAACAATGTTTCCTGCTTTGGTTAAGCTTGTTATCAATTGTTGGCAAACCAAAAGGGCCCCAGCTGATACCCAATCTGACGAGTCCACCTCAGCTTCCATAATCCTCTCCATTCTGTAGTCAGTCATCCTCACAGCTGAGCTGGAGGCCAGGTGAGGAGACTGTAAGCATGGGGAGGGAGTGATGCCCACCAATCAAGATAGCACAGACTCACAGGAGAGGTGGCAGAAGCCAGGACTTCCCCGCTTGGTGGATGTGGTACTGGATGCACAATTGTGATGCTGTGACCATCTCCCAGATCTCAGAGACATAGTGATAAGCAGTAAAGATTGGCTTCCTATGTTGAACATTTATTAAAGCCTGTAGCATATATGCCTGATCAGGCCGTGGAGCCTGCTGTTCCTACCTAATGTTTAAAAAGATGACACCCATCCCAGTTTGATCATGTCAGGAGATTGCCACTTGAGTGGCTTTTATTCTGTCAAATAGAATCTACTCTCCTGTAGATTCATTCAATGACAGTTTGTCTCAAAAAAGGGAAAACTGAAAGTAGGGACAGAGGCCAGGTAGTCCTGTAGGGCCATGTTGACTAGCAGAAGGGGTTTTAGATAGGTTTCCATTGCTGAGAAGTGACACCATGACCACAGCAACTCTTACAAAGGAAAACCTGTAACTGGGGCTGCCTGGCTGATTTCAGTCCATTGTCATTCTGGTGGGAGCATGGCAGCATGCAGGCAGAAGGTGCTGGAGAAGTAGCTAAGAGTTCTACATCTGGATTGGAAAGCAGCAGAAAGAGAGTGACAGTGAATTTGAAACCTGAAAGGCCATCCCCAGTAACATACTTCCTCTAACAAGGCCACACCCCCTCCAACAAGGCCACACCTCCCCCAACAAGGCGTGCCTCCTAATCCTTTCAAATAACCTTGGTGGCACCCTGCTGTGTGCCTTATCTCTTACTGAGAGAGGCACAGAAGACTCTGGACAGTCTCAGTAATTAACTCTGTTAGAAATCTCTCTCCTTCTCTCAGAGGCTCAGAGAAACCTTGCCACAAGAGATTCAAGATAGGCCTTATTCTCTCCCTTCAAAGGTCTAGTGTGAAGTTCACACTCTGTCTACTGTAAGCCATCAGACACTGAACCTCTTTCTCTGGGTGCTCTGATTCCATGGCAATGGAATGGGCTCCAGGGACAAGACAGTTGGAAATGAAAATGAATTCTAATTTCTAGGTCCCCAGGGCCTGGTACTACAGCCTTTGGAAAGCCCCTCCCTGTCTGAGAGTGTGTTAACAGTTGGGGAGATGTTGACAACTGTCTATACAACATCAAAAAAGCTTGTTTTCCTATGTGGTAATTAGAGCATCTCAGTGGGAGCCCAGTTCAGAGACTCTCTCTGCCCACAGAGCAGCCAGTCCGCACTGTGACCAGCGGTCAGGGGCCTCTGCTAATTACAGATGACATCAGTATTCCTCCTAGGCTGGCCGACTGTGCTGGGAGAAATAAATAAACTACAGGCACTTTCTTTCATCTCCTCAGAGTCTCTGCAGGTGACAGCTTGGCCCAGAAACCCCTCTGCTGGAGGTCTTTCAGGGAGCTTGTGACTTTGTTGCTTAAAATTCCTTAGAGAGGGGAACAAATACTTAACTGAATTGAATCATTAAATAGACTTATCCTGGAAGCTAGAGACATAACTTTAGGAGACAAACTTGCTCTCAGGGAGAAGCTGGGTCATCCGGCGACTTGCTAACCCTGCTCAACCTCATCCACTATTCACGCCGGGCCTGCCACCACGTGCGATGCCCAAGGGTTACAGTATGTTGCTAGCACTGTCGCAGTGATGGCTATAGGTGCTGGGGCTACACTGCCAGGTTTTGAATTTTATCTCTAGTCATTTCTGAGATGCATGACGAGTACCCCTTCTGTCCCTCCATCTCAGCTTCCGCATTTGAGTACAGGTACAATGCAAGTCCTGGCTTGGGGACAGTTGTTTTCAGTGAGCTCATGCAGGTGACACATTTAGAAGAGGATCTGGACACTAAACTAACATGCCTGTCACCCCCTAATAAGAGAAGTTTGCTCCTGTATGTTTCCCCTGTGTCTGTGTGTGTGCAGTCCAGTATTCCACGTAGGGCAAAGTTCTACCTTTGTTGTGACCCCTAGATCCAAAAATACTTATATTACACTTCATAGCAATAGCAAAATTACAGTCATGAAGTAGCAACAAAAATAATTTTATGGTTGTAGGTCACCACAGCATGAGGAACTGTCACATGCATGAGACCCTCTAGGGTGTTATCCTAAAAAACACCATCTATTGCCTCTGTCTGAGACAGGGTCCTCTGTTGGTCTGGAGTTCACCAATTAGGTTAGACTGGCTGGCCTTGAGCCCTAGGAATATGTGTCTTCCCCTCTCGGGATGTGACTACTATGTCTCATGTGGACACATTACCACTATGTACTTAAGTATGTCCCACTACACCCAGCTTTTATGTGGGCTGAAGTAACTCAGGTTCTCAGCTTGTGAGGCAAGCACTTCACCTACTGAACTATCTTCCCCGTCTCAAGAAGTCTGATTCTTTCGAGGCTGAATTATAAAAAGCTATATAGCTGAAATACAATCCACTGCATTTGCCTCTTCCCCATTCCCTCATCGTCACCCACTGGCATGCCTTTTGTAACCTCACCAACAATGATAACCTACACATTCAGGCATACGAATGTTCTCAAGAGCCTGGAAGCCTTGGCTGGTGAGCCAGGAGAGCCATCATCCCTGTGGGTGCACAGCTGGAGTCTTTGAGCATCAACCACCAACCACATGAATCGGTGTGGTGATCAAGGCCAGTATCTTCCGTTAGGGGCAAGCTGCACACTAAACAGAGGGCTCCACACTGAACAACTCCTGACGATCTCATGGGGATGGTTCATGGAATAAGAACTCAAGCCCCAGACGCAGGTCACCACTATCTCAAGGCCACACACAGGGACACTGAGAGAGTGCCAGGGTTGGAACTGAGCTCATGGAAGCCATGTGCATCTCGTTAGTTATGCCTCTCTCGTGTCTTTCCTTTTCTATCAATTTCTAAAGGTCTGATATTAAAAAGAGGCCACTGACAGCAAGGCATGTCTTAGTTTCAGAAACAAGATGTGAGGAAAAACGCTCACCTTAGAGCTAGGGGAACAGCCTGTTGATGAGATGTCCCTTTGCACGTGGTGTCTGCTGCATAAGCACCTTCAAGCTGGGTCAGCTCTGCACTGTGCAGTCAGCCTGAGGCCCTGGAAGAAGGGTCTGAGTGGCTGCGGGGGTGGCAAGTTTGGAACTGTAGCTGATCCTGTAGTCCCAGGTACTGGAAGGGTGAGGCAGGATTGCAAATTCAATGCCAGTCTGGGCTACAGCATGAGGTCAAATCTACCCTGGGCGACTTAGGAGACTTGTCTAAAGATAAAGGCAGAAGAAAGTTGGTAATACAGTTTAACAGTGAAGGGCTTATCCAACATGCCAGGCATGGACTCAATTCCTAATACCACAAAAAAGCTTTGGATTTGTGGGAAGAGACTGCCATTTAGGTGACTATTGTTTAGAAGGTATTCTAACTCAGAATGGACTGTAATCAGGGAAGGCCAAGGGAGGCTGGCTCAGGATGGACAGGAGACCTGAAGCCAACGCCAGCTTTGCCTTCTAGTCAGCTTCAACTTTCACACGCATGTGCAGTGCACAGTCTTGCACCTGGTGTCCTCTCTGTGCAATGGCCTATCTCTGCTGTTCCCTTTGGAACGCCCCTCCCTGCCTCATTCTCCTGGCTAACCTTACCATCTTGATTTCTTAGCCAAGCTCAGGCCTTCAAAGCTCCCCATAACACTCTCCCTTCATGCTCTTATGTTCCTGTTATCAGAGAACTCTACTGGTGTCTTCCCTGAACCAGACCTGGTGATAGGACAAAATTTGGCTGATTGGGTCCTGGAAAGGCCACGACAGTGGCAGGCAGGGCACTTGGGAGCCTGCAGCAGAGGAACAGGCAGTGTGGTTTAGCCTCTGTAGGTATTTGGATGACATGTATTGATGCACTGAGCTATCTCTTTAACACTCACTGTTTCTTAACACTGCCCACAGGTGCTACCCTGCCCCCATTTTACAGAGGATGTCAAGATTTGCAGAGGTTAATTGGCTGAAGGAAGGAGTTGAGAGCCTGAGTTGGGAGCCCTGGTTGCTTACTATTGCACAGAGGGCTGGGGAGCTTGGAGTGATGCAGGCAAGACACTCAAGAGATAGGTCCAGGGTTCCGACTTACAGCTTATGGTAGGGAATGAAGCCACTTGTTAAGAGGGAGAGAAACAAGATCTGGACACGATCGCTGGACAGGTGGCAGCTGCCAACAAGTAGCATTAGAACAAAGGATGCTGGGTTAACAAATGGCCTCATTCATTAAAAAGAAAAAGAGGGAGAGAAACAGAAGAGAATGTGCTTTGAATGGTAGAAGGGCAGTTTGGGTACAGTGTGAGATGGCTCTGGACACTGTCATACTGTGCATCCAGTAGAGGTTCATCTTGTCCTCAGAGACAGGTCATATGGCAATCATCCTAAGCTCCTGAGGGCTCTCAGTGTGGAGGTGTTCCCCAGGGATGGGAAGGGGGGCGCTGCTGGGACATGGAGACTTCAACATTTGAGCTGTTTCCTGAAGCCAGACATGTGTACCAATGGTGCTCGGTGGATATCTGTGGGCTAGTTCATGGTGTGAGAGGATCCGCCACTCAAGCGTCTGTACAGAAAATCAACAAATCTTCATACAAAGGCCAGGGTGAGTTTGGGCACCGCTGCTGTCCCCACCTCAAGGGCTCACACCCTTCTCCACCAACAGAAGAAAACAGAGTTCAATCTTATCTTCAGGGCTTTTCAGTAAACTGGTGACAGCCTAGGCATGTGGTTTCTGTGTGTGCATGTGTGTGTTTGTGTGTACGTGTGTTTGTGTGTGCCTCTGTGTGTGTGTGTGTGTGTGTGTGTGTGTGTGTGTGTGTAGGGTGGACGATCACTTACAGAAGTGAGCTCTCTCCTTCCACCTCATGGGGTCTGATCATCAAAATTAGGTGGCTAGGCTCAGCAGCAAGTACCTTTAACTAGGACACCATTTCACCAGCCTAAGTTTGCTAGTTTTTTAAACTTTTATTTTTATTATTATCTTTTTTAATAACACAAGTGAGTCTTTCAAAGGTAAGCTGAGACAGAACCACCTACTGTCTCCAAGGGCTTAAAAGGGTAGCTTGGAGGACCAAGGATGTAGTACGTGGTTCTGTTGCCCTCCACCAATGCTGAAGCAGTCAGATGCTCTGAGTGGAGTTAGGGATCAGAGGAAAGTCAGATGTTACCAGTTCTGTACACATGGTGGCCTCAGGCTCATGACAGAGGTGACCTGTGTATAAAGTCCCTGCTTCCTCACAGAATAGAGTGCCTTTGGGAGATGACCCTGCAGGGGCTGTCAGCCAACTGCTGTATCATCTGGCTACCTCTTCATCCACACTCAGTGCTGTCACTCCTGTCCTCTGGTCCTGTCTTCGAAAGGACATGCGTCCTCTCCTAAATCCATTCTTCTCCAAGTGGCCCTGTTCCACCAATGAACATATCCCAGAACATCCTTGAACCACTGAATTTTAAAAATTCAGGTGTTAAAGGTAGACACTGATGTGGAAGTCAGGAAGTGCACGCTGACAGGAGCCTGACATAGCTGTCTCCTTAGAGGTCTGCCAGAGTCTGACATATTCAGAGACAGATGCTCACAGCTAACCATTGAACAGATCATGGGGTTCCCAATGGAGGAGTTAGAGTGAAGACTGAAGGAGCTGAAAGGGTTTGCAACCCCAGGAGGAAAGCAACAATACCAACAGACCAGAGCCCCCAGGGTCTAAACCACCAGCCTGGGAGCACTTTGGGAGGGATCCATGGCTCCAGCTATTTGTGCAAGGGAGGATGGTCCTGTCAGGTATAGGTGGGAGAGGAGATCCTTGGTTCCATGAAGGCGGGAAGCCGTGTGTGGGAGAATTTGAGGGTGGGGAGGTGGGAGTGGGGGGTAGGTGGGGGCACATCCTCATAGAAGCAGGAGGAGGGGGATGGGATAGGGGGTTCCTGGGCAGGAGGTGGGAGGGGAGAACATCTGAAATGTAAATAAAATATCCAATAAAAATAATAAAAAAATTCAGGTGTTGTATTTTTTCAATGACAAAGTTTTCACTTCTGTTCCTCAGATAAGCACCTCCATTTGAACACATGTTCTTCACAGCAGGTACTCTGGCGTCCAAGGGGCTTGGGAGATTTCCTTCAAGTATGACTTGAGTTTCTCTTCTCCCCTTCTTTCCTCTTCCCCTCCCCTTTCCTCTCCTCCTCTTCTCCTCCCCCCTCAGCTACCCTCTCCCTTCCCCCTCTCCCCTCCTCACCCCTCCCCTTCTGCCTTCTCCCCTCTCCTCCAGCATCAAGCACTCCAGAGCTGTGTCTTGAGCACTGTGACACTGTTCTGTATAGCATCTGGGTTCTGTTACGCTCCTCTGAATGGTGCCAAGGTTTTGCCTTAGCAGAAGAACAGATTGCAGTCACACTGAAAGTGCTCTTCCTGTTGCTTGCTCTGGACAGTGGTCAAATTGTGTCCTAGTCTTTTTAGCTTGTGCTGTTTGGCCTGTTTGACTTACACATGCTTTGGGGCAAGCCAGAGATCTGTGGCAAGTACATAATCAGGGGCTTCCATCCCTGCCCCTGTTCCCTCTGGGTCTCCTCACTCACTCCTTAGTGCCCTAGCCTTCTTTTATCTCCTTTCTTTGGTCTAAGCAACAGCAGATATTTGCAAATATATTATTTAACCCTGAGGCACTGCTTAATAGCAGTGACGTGTCCTCAGGGCAAACCCTTGGTGAGAGGGAAGGACTGTAACTCATTCCTGTGCCAATTCTTCTCTAAGTTTGATTTAAAAATATTTTGTTTCAAAATAAGCTCTACTATAGTATTTAAGGTACACAATGGGATGCTATAGGGTGCACATTCTGCTGTGTCTGGAAGAGGAAATACCTTCAACAACTCATGTGTTGAATGCATGTCCCCAGCTAGCAACACTATTTTGGGAGGTTACAGAACCTTTAGGAGATGGGGTCCAGACAGAGTGACTACTCACCTTTGAGGGTTATGCCTAGTCCTTTACTTTCTCTGCTTCTGTCTGACATGAGGTGAGCAGCCTCTGTCACATGCTCCTACTCTTCGGAGGTTCTGCTTCTCTGTGGGCCCAGACCCAACAGTACAAAGCTATGGACAAAACCCCATGAAACCATCAGTTGAACATTCCCCCCCCCCCCGTTTCCCTCCCTCCCTCCCTTCCTCCCTCCTTCCCTCCCTCCCTCCCTCCTTCCCTCCCTCCCTCCCTCCCTCCCTCCCTCCCTCCCTCCCAGAGAGATGAACCTGTCCATCACTTCAGTTACCACCTTTCCTTCCGCAGTAAGAACAGCTGTAACCTATGCATGGGCAGATGCCTTCATGTTTTACCTGCGATTCCAATTTGTTTATTCTACCTGTTAGCCACTCTGAATTCCTTGCCCTACATCTTCTTCTTTCCTCCGCCCCTGGAACCACTGTTTATCACTATCCTTATATATCTTACATAAAGATATATGTATGAATATCTTTACACACACACACACAAATCTCATACACATGTATGTACTTCTGTGTGTGGTGTGCATGCATATGAGTGCCCATGTCATGTGCAGGCGGGTTAAAGGCCACAGCTGATGACAGGAGTTTTCTCCAACTGTTCTTCCCTTTTATGCTGAGGCAGGTCTCTCAGTTGAGCCAGAGCTCACCCACACAGCTACTGTCACTACCGAGTTTGCTTCAGGATGAGCACTGGTTACAGACAGGCTGTGCACTCACTTGAAATTTTAACTGGGTTCTGGGGATCCAGACTCCAGCCCTCATCCTTGCTGCTTTTGTGGCAAACACTTTAAGTGCTGAGCCATCTTTCCAGCACAATTTACACTGTTAACATTTATATTTCACATAGTGACACCAGGCAACATTTTCTGTGCTTGGCTTGCCATGGTATAATGTACTTTAGGTCCATTTGTTTTATGACAAGTTGCAGAAACCCATCCCTTTAAAGGCTAAAATATGCACACATACATACACACATACATATACACATACATACACACATACATACACACATACATACACACATACATACACACATACATATACATACACACATGTATTATGCTCAACTATTGGCCCATCTTTCCATCTCCCCATGCACACCTGCAAGGCGGTAACACCATGAGGACATCTGTACTCTCCTATCCAATGCAGCACTATTGTCTAGGTTTTAAGTTCTTTCAATCTGTCCAGTTTCCAATCTCAGAGGTTGCTTTAGGGCATTTACGGGGGATGGGGGGAGCTGGTCTGTGGACACTCAGTCCACGAATCTCTGGGTGGCACCAGTTGCTGCTCTCCTCTCTGCTCAAGTGCAGTATGACATTCTGTCTCTCATCCTTCACTCACATGCTGCCTCTCCTGTTGGGCCAGCAGCTGCAGATCCTTGTGCAGAGCTCTTCATCTCCGAAGGCTCGCTGGGCGGCACCTGCTCCATAGACCTCTCTTCTGCGGTTTGCTGCCTGTGGCTGCCAGGCTGGGTCAGCACTTCTCTGGCTCTGCGGCTTTGGTTACAGCCCCTATTCATCCAGGAAACCAGGCTCGGAAGAGCTGGGGTCTGAGACGCCCACTCCCTCCCTCCGATACTCACTGTGCCCTGGGACCCATGGTAAAAGTGGCACTACTGGTTATTTTCTGACTTCTGACATCTAGCTTACATGACAATTTGGAGAGAATCAGGGTGAGCATCCCTCTTCTGGATATATGAAGTCCAAAATGTTCTAACACAGGAAAAGGCAACATTTGAAATTTTGGATTAGGAATGTGCAACCATGTGCACATGCAGGTATTAAAAAACAAACAAACAAAATAAAACTCAAGAGCTTGGTGTGGTGGCACATGCTTAGAACCCCAGCATTGGGAGTTCACAGTTATCTCTGGCTAGATAGCTGAGTCTCAGGCTAACCTGGTATATGTGAGGACCCCATCTCAACAAAAACAACAAATGAAACATAAAAGCTGAGATCTGGAGCTACTCCAGCTGCAGCACAGGGCTAAGGAAGAGGGCTCCTTCCTTATTTCCTCTTGGGCACCAAGGATTCATATTGGCTGCCTGTGATTGCTGTTGTATATAGCTTTGCTCTCTCACTTTATTCTGTGAAAGGAAGGCCAGGCCACACTCCATATTCTGGCACAGTGCTAGGCATTGCGAACAGATGGCAAGTGACAGGAATGATCCTGGTGGTCCTACGGCTTGCATCTTGGTGGAGGTGACTTTTAATGGTCTTTGGTTGTCATCTAAGCACATTTCTACATTTGCTAAATTTGCTAAAAAGCAAAACCAAATCAAATAAATAAGGAGACTTTGCTGTGTGGTGTGGGGCTGTGGCTCGTGCCTGGGTGTGAGTCCTGTTGGGCTGAGTTGTGGGTCCTGTGTGTCTGCTGCCCCAGGCGGCTAGAACTGCGGCTCAGGGGGCATAAGCGCAGGAATTCGACTGAGTTTACTCCACAAGGCTCCAAGTGGACTCTGGGCTAGAGTGGGAAGATCCCAGTCTGAGGTCCCACGTGGCTGGAACTCTTGGGTTGGGGACTGCTGGGCAAGAAGGCGGGTGGCGATTGGCTGGTTTCAGACCCTTGGGCTCCCAAGCACTGCTGAGAGGCTGCGGAAGAGTAGAGACGGGGGTGGGGGAGAGGGGGAGTGTATGGGCTAGAGTGACCCACAGGTGAAAAGGATGGAGGGGAAGATGAGCTCCGGGTGGCACCCTATGGGGAGATGAGACTCTTGGTCATGGCAACTTGCTTGGCTGGGCCTCAGCTGGCTCAAGTTGCTGTGTGGCTTCTGTGGCCGGAATGTAGAGAGGTCCTGCAGGAGGTTAGACAGGCTTGGTAGTTGAAGACCTTCTCCACAGTCCCCTACGGCAGGCCCCAAAGACTAGAGGAAGTCCATGGTTTTAAAAGGTTTATTGTCATGGCAGAAAATGGATGAAGCTGTACTCCATGTTCTCAGGGCAGGCCTGAGGTTAAATACCTTTTGCAAGGAGGAGGGTCTGGGAAGGAATGCTTAATTGGCTACACCCTCTGGCCTTTAGGTCTTTCATTAATATGGAGATCTCTGTGGCCTGTAGTCATGCCCTCTACCTGTGGAGGAGCTGGTAGGGGCATTGTCCTACGTGCCTGAAAGGCGCGGATTGATGGTGATCTTCTGCCTCATGTCAGGAGCCTGGAGTATGGTAGCGTGGTGAAATGCATGCTGTCCCTTGAAGGGAAACCTGTGAGGTCTCCAACCTGTTGGGTCTCTGGCCATCTCTAGCCAGTGCTCGACCAGAGACCATGCTGTCCTTTCACAGTCTACCACCCCACAGTGTGGTGCAGGAGAACCACTCTCAGGAGTGACTACTGAACTGAGAAAAATGATAACAAGATCCCAGTGCCTGTCACAGCAGAACAGCGTGAAGGGGTGGCTTGAGAGGCAGACACGGGATGCAGTGAGTGGGGCCTGATATCTCAATAAGGCTTTTTCCAAAGCACCATAAACGAGGGAGATTACTGTTAAAGATGTCAGATGGAATAATGAAAGGCAACATCATTATTTGATCAAATTTGCCTACACACCTATGAAAGCATAAAGGGAAGACTCGCTCAGTAAATACTGTGAAGTCACCAAGTTTTCAAGGAAACAGAAACTAACTGAAGGAGAGAGACTCCAGCTGGAAAAATGCTGTGATTATTAAAAAAAAATGCACATATATGCACACACATGCATGCGCTTATGTATATACTCAGCACTCTGTGATAAAAGACAGCACTTTATGGATATGTATACATATAATTGCCAGCCACATGCTGCTCTCTTTCACCTGTGTAGCCAAGTTGCTATGGTTATGAAAGAAGAGCATCCCCTCGGGATCTGTTACAGAAAGCATCAACGGAACTTCCCTGCTGCTAGCTCATGACAACGCCATGTGTGACTCCATATTTTGCTACCTCCACCGATCTGTATCCTCCAAACTTTAGGATCCATGATAAACTTATAAAAAATTCAGTAAGACAATCATCTCCCAGACCATTCTCCTTTGCAACCCCCTCCCCCAGCCCCAGACTTGAAAATCCCAGTTAAAACCACTTTAAGTAACTTTCCTCTGATTTTCCAGTTAAAATGACTAATGAGAAGGCGGGGGGGAACCAGTATTCTGAACTTGAGGGGTGGGAACTATAAGCAAAGAGTGCATTAGTCGGCCACTGTAAGGAGATACATGAGACTACTAGGTATTTCATAAAGCAAAAGGTTTGTTTCACTGTCTGGCCTTCAAGGGCAGGCGTGATGGCTCATGATGGCTCGTGATGGTAGATGACACTGCAGTGGCCAGAGATCACACTGTGAGACAGGAAGCTAGAGAGCAACTTGAGACCAAGAGTGACCTAAGGGCCTTCTGTAGGACTTCGTCTGTAGGACTTCGTCATGCATGGCTGCATGACGAGGACCAAACTTCCAAGTCTGGAATCATCTTTGATCAAGCCATATCCCAATGAAAACCACAGCAACAGCAAAGAATAGCACCTTACCTGACAGGCATGCACTGTCTGAGGACGCAGTTGCCTGCACCCCTGTCCTTCCACGTCCACTGATGGTCTGGTGCCCAGGCATCCAATCTGAGCCTTCCAGAGCGAAGACACTGGAGACACCTGAAGAGCATTCAGAAACAGCACAGGTGCCAGGCAGTAGGAGTGCACGCCTTTAATCCCAGAATTTGGGAGGCAGAGGCAGGCGGATTTCTGAGTTCGAGTCCAGCCTGGTTTACAGAGTGAGTTCCAGGACAGCCAGGGCTACACAGAGAAACCCTGTCTCGAAAAACAAAAACAAAACAAGGAAAGAAACAGCATGGACATGTGGGAAGTCTTTATTTCCTTTTAATGAAAAAAAAAAATTTTTTTTAAAGACAAGGCCTAGGAGAGAACAGAATAGTGACTTGCTATTTGAGTTACATAGATTACACAGTTTTTTCTCCCCATAGCAGCAAACCCCACTTGGATATCCCTGTTGCTCTGAAAAGTGGCAATGCTCAGGTTTCATGCATTTTGGGACCCAGGACCTCTCCTGACCTCTTACACTCTGCTGTAAAAAAACAAAAACAAACAGGAACACAGCCAACCACTGCAAGATCACTGTGGTTTGAAAAATTTAATTTTCTTGTGCTTCCTAACAATGAGCTCTAGTGTGTCACCAATCTGTAAAATAATTAACTTCTTGTATCTTTTGTTCCTCATGAATTTATATATCCAATTATCTTTTTATTTAATTTCTCATGGTTTTGCTACATTGACTAAAACTTTTTAACAAGAAAGTTTTCTAATTTAGTGGGCTTTGAGGTTCATTTATAACCAGTGAGTTTTTAAAGTTGGTTTTAGATTCTCCAGTGCTGCTTCAGGATGCTATAACACTTCCTTGGCAGGATGTAGTGGCCCTGGCTACTTGCACACCAGGACGGCTGGTACACAGAGGAACATTCACAAAGGTCAGAGCTCCCAGGGGAGGCAGCAGAGCGAATTCCATGGTGAAAAGGATTTTAAGTAACCCACTCTTTTCTGTCCAGGGATACTGTATGTAAGTGGCAATTAACATGGTACAATGTTAATTATACCCAATGATATAGTTCTGTGTTGTTCTTGGGAGAAGTCTGTGTCAAGTCCCGCTTTCCCACCAGGTCACAGCTCTCACAATGGGTGGGTTGCCTACAGGAGAATACACACAGGGAAACACGTGGGTTGTGTAGGGTCTTCACGCTGCAGTCTCTGTTCTGGTTTTCTGGAACACAGAGTCTGCATGTCTAAAGGTGATGTTTGTCATCAGAAAGGCAAACACACCCTGGCGTGGACCCCTGCACCATCTTCATAGCACAAGCAGAAATGAGAGTCCTGAGACTCACAGCCAATGATGGCTATGAAGCTACCTGTTATGATGACGAACCTATTTGGCTCTGGATGGGGGTATGGGGGGATACTATTTGGTCTGGCAGGAAGGAGGGGGAACCTTTGTTCCTAGCATTCTGGGAGTCATGACCACAATTTAACAAAAGCAGATGCAGTTTGTTTGAGGAATTATTAAAGATTGCTCTTGGGTACTGAGTTGGGTTTGAGGGCAGTAGGTGGTTATTGATTGTAAGTTGTCAGAAACAGTGAATTCAAGGGCAGAGTTAAAAGCTGCACAATGAGAAGAATTTACCCAAACATCATGTGGAAAGTCTCACCCCACAATTAGAAAACAGCCACAGCCGTCTTGTCTGGATTTTAAAGGAAAGACAGTCCTCTTATGAAAATAATTAAGGCTAGGACCCAGCATTTTGATTTATGTAAAAGCACATCCATTCACAAACCCGCCTTTCTGCTCAGACATTTCTATAAAGGGCTGAGACTATCGTGGTAGAATGGAAGGTGCTGGGTGTGAGATCTGGGTGGACTCTGGGCAACAATCACTCCTTCAGCAGCTCCCTCAGGTCGTCCTCGATCCCCCTGTTTAACTCATCTAAACTGTAGTAACGGTGAACAATTCTCTCTGCAGTGACGACCACCACACGGAGCCCATGGGTGTCTTTGCCTAGCTGACACCCGATGGCAGATGAAACCACCATGTCAAGATTCTGGTAGGTTCCCCCAGCATTCCTGTGGTAGTGTCCCGAGAACACAGCTCTGATACCTGTGGAGAAAGGGGAAAGACATTAAAGGGACCAAGGATTTTCATGGTCACCTGTGGGCTTCGAAGTTTGATTCCGTGGATGATGTTAACATTGGTCCTAACTGACAGAGAATTCATCAACTGAGCATTTCACAGCACCTCATCAACAACGGGTTCACAAAGTTCCTCCAAGTATAATAGATAGTCACAGGGCTAGGCGTGAGCTCAGTAGTGGAGGGTGTAAGTCACAGGCATGTGGGAGCCTAAGTATAATTCTTAGTGCATACATGCACATGAGCATGTGTCCCTAGGAGTTCTCGATCATACCTCTGAGCCTGAGTATTACAATCTGAGATTCTAGAAAGAACTGCAGATGAGGGCTCATATCCAGTTGTGCCCAGATTTTACACTGGATCTCTAAATGGATAGTAGGAACTCAGGTGTGTGTGTGTGTGTGTGTGTGTGTGTGTGTACCAGAACCAGCCAGACAGGGGGCATGAAGCAAGAACAAAAACAGAAAGTCCTGATGACTCACACTAAACCAGAAAAAAGAAACATCTTACAGCCCATGAAGGAATAATATGCTAAGTAAGGCAGCCCAGACTCCTCAGTCAGGGGTGTTCACTCCAGATGTGATTAATTAACAGAAAAGGGTCTGACAAGTATTTAAAGCCTTTTGTATATCACAGTCCTTAAGCAAAAATTGAATAGTGAGAAGCAACAAATGCTCAGAAATGGTTTTATTAAGATGCACACCAAAAGTCACACTAAAACCCCTCAATAAAGCAAAAGGGATAAACGGCAAGCTGAAGAGAAGAACTAAGGGGATGAATGCGAATTCACACTAGCTACAAAGGCGTGAGCCTACTCTCTACAGAGCCCCAAGAGTGGAGCGGAATCTGGGAGATAAGCACCAGAAACTGGAAAAGGAGGAAGGAGAAAACAATGCAGAAAAGAACGAGAACATCGCAGAAAGTTTTCTAGAAGGGTGAGGACACGGAGGAAAGAATGCGCTGTACAAAGCAGCAACAAAATGGGCACACTGATACACAGTGCAGAAGACCTGGGACTGGAGAGAGGCAGGGGATAAAGAGCCCTCAGAAAGCCACCGCAGTGGTTACACGAGATTGGCCTTACATAAAGGGACCAGCAGCTTCAAAATCCTGAGAGCCAGGAGCCAGGAACCTCAAATTCTATACCCAGCTCACCTGACACTGGAGGGTAAAATAAAAAGTATGTCTAGAAATGTGGGGGAAATAATCAGATTTTACCATTTCCAAAACCTTTACTTATGAATTATCAAGAGAAATAGTTCAATGGCTGAGATGAAAACTAACAAACAGAAACACTGATGACTGAGTCCTGGTAAATCCTTTGGTAATGATGACTGAGTCCTGATAAGTCACTTTGGTACTGATGGCTGAGTCCTGGTAAATCACTTTGGTACTG
>NW_021604753.1:2391925-2418358 GCF_004785775.1 Grammomys surdaster | reverse complement strand
AAGTCACTTTGGTACTGATGGCTGAGTCCTGGTAAGTCACTTTGGTAACTCCTAATTGTTAAGCTGGTGCACATCTTTATTTATTTATTTACTTATTTATTTCCTAATTTATTTATATTCACTTTACATCCTGATCGCTGCCCCACCTCCAGTTACCCCCCTCCCACAACCCCTCCTCCCATCCCCCATTCTCTCTCCCCTTCTCCTCCAAGAGGGCAGCGTCCCCTCCTGGGTATCCTCCCACCCTGGCACGTCAAGCTTCTCTGGAGCCAGGTGGTACACGCCTTTAATCCCAGCACTTGGGAGGCAGAGGCAGGAGGATTGAGTTTGAGTCCAGCCTGGTCTACAGAGTGAGTTCCAGGACAGCCAGGGCTACACAGAGTCACACTGTCTCGAAAAACAAAACCAAAATAACAACAACAACAACAATACAAAATTGAAACTAAGGAATGTCACACGCGGTAGGATGCCAATGATAAAAAGACAGAGCAACAGATTCACAAGTCTGTCAAGACATGAGAAGTCAGTAGTGCTGGTGTCAAACACTTTGGCAAGTCCTCAACAATGTCAGACATTAGTTACCACAATCCAGAAACCTCACAATAAATAAAGACCCAAGAGAAATGAAACCATGAGTTTGTGCTGGTGGCATTCACAGCAGCTTACTAGCATGTAGGAATGAACTTAACTTCTATCCATATAACAGAACAGCGTGAATATCAAGCAACAACAACAACAACAACAGAAAGAGTTTTATGCTTTTGTATTTGTAAAATAATATGTAAGTATGAGGATAGGTGTGCACTGCCCTTAACTCCAGTGGAATAGGGAGTTCTTAGCAAGGGGGTGTCTCTGCCTTCCTTATAATTGTAGATAAGAACTTAAGAGTGATCACAACTTATCTTTTAGTTGGGGGACAGCATATCAACGGGAAGTGACTGGGGCAGTGGTGGCCAGATGGACCTGTCAAGTGCAGTAGGGATAGAGATGCTGTCACACCACAGTGTGAGCTGTGTGGTTCACACCAGGGTGTGAAATGTGTGTCTCACAGGTGCGTTGGGCTAGGCTAGGCACCTGAGGATTCTTTACTATCCACAGAGAACGAAATCATCTTGATTGCACAGACCTGAGTCTGTAGACACTGTTTCCTTGAAACCTAAAGGCTTGTGTCGTCTGAGCTTGTGAAGTTCAACTCTCCAGAACACATGATTTTTTTGTGTATGTTAAGTGTTAATGAAATCTGACTCATTATGGCTAACTTATCATTGTCAGCAGTACTGTTTGGGGCAGGGGTGCCTGGTCATTTTGAGAAGGGCTTGCAGGAGCAGTAGTTAGCTATACAGACTCATCTGTGCTGCTGTTTTAAGCTATGTTCCTCAGCACTCACAGAGACGGGAGCAGGAGCCCTGAACAGTCAAGGGACTCATGGGACTTTCAGAATAGAATATACTGGGCCTCAGTCATCTGCAACATGTTTTTGTGCCCCATTGTTATCCCCCAACACTCTTAGGGTTCACATTTGCTAACAGTGTCTTAAGACATAATGACCAAACGAAAATTCTTAGAGTAACAGGGATATCTAAAGAGGACTAGAAATAATTGTCAGTGAGAAACTGAGATCTCCTTGTGACAACAGGGAACCAACACTTTGTGGTCCGAAGTAAGAGATCAAGCACTGGCAATGTGATGCTTGCAAAGGAAGGACCTGGAAGGAGAGGAAGTCTGCCTAACAGCATCAAGACTCAGCCATTCCTCCCTGGAGTCTGGTGATGCTCTCAGAAGCTCTGGGGTCTCCTGGTTGGCAGGGTGACCACTGAACCGGAAGGACAAGATACTGAGTAGGCAATGGAGGAGCATCTGTGGTTCAGAACTAGATCTGTAGGAAGCTTAGTGAGCTTGAGCAGTTGGAGATTCTGGGTCTCTCTGATTCTATGCCAAGCCTGGGCATTTTGAATCTGTATTTGCTGTCTTTGCAGGGCCTCATTAAGGAGGTGGGTGGGTGCAAGAGAGGCATATTGAGAGGTCCCTTTTGTTTTTTATCCTGGTGCTTCCTCCCAGTGGTCCCAGGGCCTCACGTCATTTCCTTGGTCCAAGTGAGAAAAGAGAGGTCCAAACAGGTTAAGAAGTTAAAAAAAAAACCCAACATTTTAGATACTTGCAGACTGAGGTTCAGTTTTCTTTGGGGCCTTTGGGCATATTGCTGACCTTTGTAGTTGAGATGAATGCTAGCATCCACCCAGTGGATAGGACTGGAGAGAGGCAGGAACGTGTTAAGGAGTTCACTGCTCAGCCCCTCCTGCCCTCTGGTGGGTGGGTGGGGGTTGGGGGAGGACAGGCCCACCTGCTCTTGCTACCACTTGAGCTCTGCAGTGTGCAAACTGAGTCCAAGAGTTGAACTCACCATCTTCACGCTCATAGGCCGAGGAGCCTTGTCAGAAGTTTTGTTCCTCCGCTCCTGAACAGCTTCTAACAGAGAAGCATTGCTCCATATTCAGTAGTAGAAAGGACTACATTGATATGCCATGGTTTCCCTGCTGTGGGATGGGTAGTAGTGGGGTTTCCAGGAAGGAGGCAGAAGCTCCATTCTGCCTGCTCTTCAGTCAGCTGTGCTGACGTGCTCCTGGGGTTCCTTCATTGGGAATTATGGCTAGGCTGATCCTGAGTCATGAACTGCTCTCTAAAATTACTGGCAGAGAAAGGCTTCCTGGAAAAGGCCACCCCTGCCTTTGTGAGGACCTTATGTGTGGCTGCCGCCGTATATTTATTTCTTCTTGGTATTAAGTCATAAAGAGACAAAAGTTAGTTTTTAAGCTGCTTTGACATTGAATTCATTTGGATTCAATTAGAGGACTGGAATACAATCTCCGTATAATTTAATATCCTAATATTGGAAACACCACAAATTGCAGAAGTGAGATGTGAGCAGCATAGTTCCGGTCTGTGGGGTGTGTGCCCTGAAACTGAGGTGCTGCTGACTTCAGTCTGAAATGTGCAGAGCTCTAATTGGGCAGCTTTCATTTTTATTCTATGTTGAGTATGTGTTTACAAAGGCGCTGTGCCTCTTTATGCTGCTAGCTGTAGCAGTGAGAACTGCACAGATCACCAGGTATCCATGATTTAATCTTCTTCAGTGGTGAGGAAAAATGTAACTCAGAAGTGAGAAAGGGAGCAAGGGAGATGGGTCTGTGTGTGCGTGTGTGTGTGTGTGTGTGTAAAACCCTGCAGGAAACAGGTACACGTGCATAATCGCTCAAGGAGTGAGGTTTCTGCAGCCAGCAGCCAGGATGCCAGTGTGAACAGTCATGACTGGTAACCCACTCTGGGCTCTTCTGGTGAGGCCTCTGTAGGTCTCCAGTCAAGAAGTGTGTACATCATTCTCAACTTCCTGGTGGGCAACGTGGGGATGGGGCAGTTAACTACAGCCTCTCAGGAAAGACAGTTTCTTCAGTCAGTCTGAGGCAAGTCCAAGTGCCAATCTCCCTTGTGAAGCCACAGGTTGGTAATGCACAACAGGAACACGCTGATCTGAGATGGCCTTCCCAATAACTGCTCAAGGCTCACACAGGACCAGGTAGCAATGGAGGGACCCACTCCTGGACAGTGAAGGGAGTGACATCGGCCGAGCAGGGCTCTGTCTACCTAGTTCTGCTGAGTGGGGCACTCCGCACACATACTATCTCACACACCATTACTACGGCATAAGGAAGAAGTCACCCCGGCACAATGAAAGAATGACAACAGAAAGGTGGCTTGTTTGGGGCACACAGCTTAGACATTGATCTGGTTTAGGCGGGCTTAGGGTATACTCAAAATGTGAATGATCTCAGAGCTGTAATCCTCAAGAGGCTTCCTGGAGACTTGATTTGACCAGAACAAATTTACACTTGTAGTTTTCTGATCCTCTCTGAACTGGCATACGGAGGTGGTTACTATTGACAACGTTGGTGTAGAGCTTATGAGCTGCCAGACACTCTCACGGGCACGCAACACGCTTTACGTTCACTCCCACCCTTGCCTCAGGAGGGAAGCGGTGCAAGTATGACCTCAGTTTACACATGAGAAACGGGAGACCTTGAAACATCCAGCATTTGATGATGGACAGGGTGTGGCTCAGGGCCAAGATCTTAACAACTGGCCTGAACAAATACCTAAAGACTAGGGAAGACAAAGAAATCATCAAGGAGGCTTCAGAAGCCACAGGAACCAAACTTGGACAACGGCTCACTGGCTTCCTAGGAGCTTCTGGATGGACTTCCAGAATGGATGGAATTGAACTTGGAACAGAAGCTCTTCTGGGGTGGGGGTGGGGGAGCACACACAGGATACAGCCTCATGTGGGCTCAACATGGATTGGCTCTGCTAGCCAGCAGGGTAAGGGCAAGCTGGATCTGGGCTGGGGAAAGGCCAGAATGACTTAAGCACAATGCCAACTCCACAGCCACCTTCTTGCCAGAAATACAGAAGAGGCATTGCTCCACCCAGCTTTCTTTGGCTTGGACCCTCCTGAACACTCTCCATCTGGAGTTCATCTGAGTGAGAGCCCATGGACAGTCCACAGAGCTTCTGAAGACTGCTCCTGACTTCCCTGACCCACAGTGGGATGTCGGCTTGTGTGGATCCTGGGCTCACTCAGTTCCTTGTGTGGTGTGAAGGCAGAGAGAAGGAAGGGTGTGAGCCCGAGAGCAATAATACTGACTAGGAGGAGGGCAACTGTGCAGTACTAGAAGACACACTGTTAAAAAACATTCAGTTTGCTGAAGGTCAGCCAAGATTCTGCAAACCTGGTAAGTCTCTGTGCTTCTGAATGGAAATGGTAATGTGGTAGTGAACACAGCTTACAAAAACGTGGGTGCAGTTCATTACCAGGGGACACCAGGATACAAGACCCATGGAGAACATGTCTTCAGTGATCGGGGAGTCCTGTACAAGGACATTTGTCCACTGACTGCTCCTTACATCTTAAAACCATCTCCAGGTGGCTCAGGCATCTGCTCAGCAAGCTGGAGGCCCTAGTTTGACCCACAGTACTGGGAAAATAAGCATCACATCACCCCTGAAGGACTCCAGCAGGTCTGAGCATGGCAAACATGACACCAGCAGGGTGTGCCCTTTCCCCTTCCCTCTCCCTTGCTAAACCAAGAAATTACATAAAGCTCACCCCCAAGGTCTGTTCCCTTCTTTGGCCACTGACTCATTCCTGAAACTAAACACCAAGGTCGTGCCATCAAAATTCGTTATTTGGCTACACTGGCTAACCTGTCCAGTCAGGTCTTACCAATTCATCCTACCACAGATTTCCCCTTTCTCCTTAAAAACCTCTCCTGTAGAGCCACCTGCTGCTGCTGCTGTCTGCCTTTGCCTGAGCCAGAGGGAGGCCCCCTCCCCACCGCCCTACTTGTTTGCCCCTCTGGGGTAATGTCCTTTGTACAGAGAATCTGCTGTCTATGTATGTCCTGTAATGACTTTAAGGGCCCTCCAACCCCATGAATGAATCTATTGGTTGTCAGAGAAATACAGAAATGCACACAGAATCAGCCTCAACATTTTAACAAAACAAAACTGGCTGGGCTTGGTGGTGTATGCCTCTAATCCCAGCAGACAGATCTCTGTGAGTTTGCGACTAGTCTGGTCAACATGACAAGTGCCAGGCCAACTAGGGCTACACAGTGAGACCCCATCTTAGAAACAATTGCTAGAATTTTGACTGAATCTGTGTATTGATTTTTGGAAAGAGCCACATTGCCTGTCTACAGTGCCAGGGGCATGGCCACGTTGTGCCTTCCCACTTCCTGCATGTCTTTGCTTTCGCTGCGGTTCTCAGGCAGGTCTTGGACTTCAGCCTCTTAGTGGTACTGGAGAATAAGTTGTCCTCACAGTTTTACTTAACAATTATTTGCTAAGAGTATGTAAGAACACAAGTGATTTACTGTGATTTAGCTGTTTTGTAGATTTCTGGGATTTGGCAAATTCTAATCACAGGTTCCTGCCAGTGGGTGTTGCTCTTAAGCCATTCCCTTTTCTTGCCCTTTACAAGGGTAAAGGTGTCCAGTGACCTTTAAAGAGGCATGTGGTTAAGAATGGAAGCATCCTGCTTTGATAGGGATTTAGTGTTTTTATTGCTATTTATTTCAGACTTGACACAATTCAAAGATTCAAATCATTCTTCAGAATAAATTTAACTTAACTTCCAACCAAGACTGTGAATTTGGTAACAGAGATTTCTCCAGTGGCAATCTCACAAGGAAGGGATGTGAAGAACAACACATAGTAGATCCCTATTATCCAGACACCTGAGTGCTGCTGCTCTACTCCCTGTCAATCACCATCACCATGCTGATAGCCGATGATGTCTGACTCATGACAGAGCCCCACCACTCACTTTGGAGGACACCGTGATATTCAATAGCCCTCAGACAGGCTGACGCCCAATCTCTGCTTGTGGGCAGTGGGCTGCTCAGAATGCAAAGCTGCTTCTTTCTCACGAAGTTCCCTTTCCTTGAAGGCCTGAAGGAGGCATAGCCATTCAAGCAGCATGCTAAATGAACTGCTCAGAGCAGACAGATCCCCTGCTGAGACTTCTAGAGCTGGGGAGAGGTAGGAAGAAAGGCAGGGGTAACTTCCAGGTTTCAAGGTTGCCATACCAGGAAAAGACAGTACTGAGCAGACTGTCATGTGCATACACTTTGCAAATGGCATGACAGTAAGCGATTATCTCAGAAAAATACAATCAATAGTCGTAACTAGAGACCTACTTTGGCCCAACTACTGTGAAAAAGCTTTAGGACATGTTATTTAAAATTCCTTAACAGTCCTTTTTTTTTTTTTTTTTCCTGCTAATAGTCTTAAAATATACTGTTGCACATAGGTTGGGCATCTGCCCTGCCTCACAGGACCTGGCTGGGTCAGGTCCTGGAGACCTTACCTTTCGTGCTTTTGCTGTAGTCCCAGGCTTTATTTCGCTGTCCTCAAGAGCCATCACATCCTTGTTCTACCATTTCCTGCTAGGGACCACACCTAACACAGTTATAATGGCTAGACCTCATGAGATTACACTGCTGGACACACATACAACACACAGCAGGGAAGTGACAAGCCTGAAGGCTCGATGGCCACCCAGCTTCTCACCAGCTCTGCCCACGTTAAACACATCAAACCTGCTCACACTTTAGCTTGCTCTCAGTAGTACTGCCTGCAAAAGTAAATCCCGCCTCAAGACGGATGAGGAAGGAAAGTGTGGCTTGTGTGCACATGTGAGCACACATGCATGCATGCACACATATGTGTGCATACATGTACACACATCTCCATGAGTTTATAATGGAGTGACTGCTAAGAAGTGGTTAACAGATAGAAGGCAGTGTATTCACATGTATGATTCATGCAACTTTCCCTCAAATAGATCTGCAGTGTGTGTGTTTGTGTGTGTCTGTGTGCATATCATACGCATATGCAATATCCCTCAAAAACAATCACAACAGTAAAGCAATGGGGTACATATTCAGGTTAACCCCTGGTAAAGGGTAAAGGCGTTCCATTCACTACCACATTTTAACAATGGTAATGTAAGCCTGAGAGTATTTCTGCGTAGAAAGTTGAAAAGAGCAACAGAAGGCCACTAAAAACGAAAGCAAATAGTGGCAAAATATAGACTGTCAAGGCAAAACCAACATCAATAACAAAACATGGAGGCAGGGAGCCAGTTGTTCCCAGTCCCCTTCCCACCTTACAAGTTCTGTCCAGACTATCTGCACACATCAGGAATGATGGGACCATATATACATGCACGCAGATTTCACAAAGTACGACAAGCTATGTTGGCATGTGTGACACGGTGTATTACATTCAACAACACATTTAACAGGTGCTCTATGCAGAAACACATAGCTGTAAGTCAGAGCTACCCTCCAAAATATTGAAAACTGTATTTTTGGTATATATAAACTAGGGAGTTAAGATGATCTTTTTGTATTTTAATAAAAACTGTCATCCTGAAAGGCAGGCGGCTTAAGGGTCATTCAGATTCCCTGGGACTGCTCAGACACAGGGACCTAGGCAGTTGGTGCCAACTCTCAGGGATCCCAGGGTCCTTAGGTGTTGGGGTGAGGGGGGTGTCAGGGAAGAGCTTCTTGCTTCATCACTGGTCATCATTAGCATGAGATTCTGTTGGTTTCTGGAGGTGCCCACCCCCCATTTGTCTCGCTTCTGCATGGCTGAGGGTACAGCAGAGGGTGAGGGCAGGGTGTCCCACAGAGAGTGGAAGCCTGCTTCTATGGTGGGTACCCTGTGTACCCAAATGCTTATACTGTCCCTTCAGGCAAATACTTGGATGTTGGGGCTGAGACTAACTGGCCTCTCTGGAACCCACAGCCTCCTCTTGGTGGCTTCCTCTACCCTACTCCTTCACCTTTCTCCCTTTACTTGCTGGTTCTCCTCTGGGTAGGAAGAAATAACTCCGTTGTTCAAGCAGCCTCCACCCAAGGCCGGCCACGCATCCTGTATAACTACAGGGATTCCTTCTCTTTCTTCCAAGGATTTCCAACCATTTTTTTTTTCACCTAAAAATTAGCTATGACAATTATACTTATCTTGCCTCATCTAAATATGAATAAAGTTAAATTATAATGGCAACTAGCTGAGGTTCATGCTTCTCAGCGACAGAGAGGCAGTGAAGAGGAAAGGAGGCCAGTGTATGTATGTATAGCTTGTCTAGGACATAGGTTCTTCTGTAGAAGTTTCTAGCAAAGAGTGGACAAAAGACGTTCAGGTTAGTGAGTCACAGTGACCCCTGGGGTGGGTGTGAGGGGTTGATGTTTCTGTTTGCAGCATGGTGTTTCCAATGCCAGGCCACAGCACACACACTTGACTGTGCAGAACACAGTCTTCTCTACCCTCTGCAGCCTACGAGCTGTCAGCTCCAGGGTAGAGAGTGGTACTGGGAAATAATTACTCTCCAGAGCCCAGAGGTGCTTGGCAGCTGCCATGAGTCTGCTGTCCACAAAGTGTGGCTGGCACCCAGCACCACTCCCTAGCCTGGGCCTCATTAATTACAGTCCTGCAACCTGCAGTCTTGCTGCCCCCAAGTCCTCTTCTCCACAGCAGATGATGCTCAACGTTAAACTGACTGACTACCTTCTGGATGAGCCGAGCATTCAAATCCTATGGAGAATGTACAAGAGATTTCTTTCTTTCTTTCTTTCACTCATGTCATTAGTATTTGATTGCCAGGGGAGCAGTGTCAGGAAGGCAGGCTCTCTGCTTACCTCTGTGGTGCCGAGGTGAGTGACAAGGCACATGCTCCTACATCTCCAGGCTTGCTTCCCTCATTTGGAAGGCAGGCTCAGCACAAACCACCCAGAGTCATGGAGGAAATCAAGTGAGATCTGAATGGCACGTGGCGGGAGGTCGGGACGTGTTGCATGGCAGGAAGCTGCGTGTCTGTCACGGATTTAAGCCTTGCTCAGTAATTATATTTTTCGTCTCCTTCCTATATATCTGATCAGAAGATTTTTTTCTTCATTTGCAGAAATTATAGCTTTCTCGCTATTCATACTATCCTCTTTATTTTTAAAAGACGACAGCAGCTCTGGGAGGGACGGAGTGCAGGGTGGGTATTAAGGTTTCAGTCCGGAATGGACAATTTCCCACACTCTTCTCTCCCATGCCCTGTCTTAAACACAGCTGTCAGGACAAAAGGCTCATTAAAAAGATTGTTTTGACTGATGGTCTGTTCATGTATCAAACTGGAAATCCATCCAAGAACACTGGAGGGGTAGACAAGGCGGCTGTGAGGGAGCCCCGCAGAGTATGAGAGGTCCATGTGCCAGGACTGAGCGCCTCTGGCTGGAGCCAGGGTAGAAGACAGCCATCAACTGTGAGCACCTTGCTAAGTCCTTTTCTGTTTTATAACCCAGAGAAAGACAAACTCCTACCAGGGTTCCTTAAAGAACACATCAACATGCTATGCAGTGAAATGTCCATCACATAGTGGCATGACTTAGGGATGAGGGAGTTGCCCTAATGTCCCTTCTAGCCCATTCTCCTATTGGAACCTACTCATGAGCTTCCTCTTCATTCTCAGAGTGCTTCTGTGAACTCTTGTCTGCACAAGAGAACACGTATCCTGTAGACTGAACAGGGCCACCTTCCTCAGATGACTATCCAACCATATCAATTCTAGGAAAGCATTCAGGATAACCCTCACTGTAGGATCCTCATCTGGCTCCTGTCCTGTGATGTCAAACCGTGTCTCTTGGTCTGCAGTGGCTGAGTACCTCCAGTGCTCTCATCCCATAGGGCTGTTCTGTAGCTCTGGCCTCTGTTTAGCTTGTGATCCATCTCTGATTCCTTTATCAAATGCTTGATAAACTTAAAAAGAATACTTTTAATTAAAAATTGTATGTGTATGGGTGTTTGCCTGCATGCACTCCTGTGGATCACCTGGGTGTGATCACCCTACACTCTGTCACTCCCAAAGTGCCCATGAAGGACAGAAGAGGGCTTTGGATCCCTTGGGACAGCTGTGAACCAGCAAGTGCTGGGAATCTTCTGCAAGACCTGCAAGTGCTCTTAACCTTGGAGCTGTCCCTCCAGCCCCATGCCTAATAAACTATTGATGACCCTCAAGATCCTGCTCACTCCTTGAGAGGCTTTCCTTCCTTGCCCTGCAGACATGGCTAGCTGCCTCCAGATCCATGGCTAGCATGGATCCCTTTCCCCTTGCTTTTGTTCTTAGAGTCTTGTCCAAGATAGCTGAACTGAACCTCAGTGGAGGTGGCAGTGGCAACTCTCCCCACAGGGCCTCCATACGGTTGGGAACTCAGAACAGAGGAGACATGGGAGAAGTGCTGGGGTTCTAGGACATTTTCATTTCTTACAAAATGTTCCTTTCCTGACTCTGGGGGGTGTCTTCCTGGGAAATCCACAACAGCTCAGCATCCTCAGGTGGTCTAGAGTTGGAGAAAAGCTATGCTGAGTGGACACGATAGAGGTCTGCTTAAATCCTGGTCACCACCAACCATAGATGGCCTCTGCATGTGGCATATGGACCTTCTTATCCTCTGGACTGGGCAGTGTCGAGTTTTCTGATTCATAGAACCCTATGGAGCCTGAGAACCTTCACTTGTTAGAACAGCAACATCACCTAGGGTTGTCTTTGGAAGCTCTTGTAAATGAGCAGATTCTGGGAGCCCCAGAGGTTTCCTGGCTGCGCTGGGGTGTCTGACTCAGGGTTTGGCTGTGAGGTTACCGGAACTGCCTTCCCCGGTGCCTATGTTCAGCCAAGCCCAGGTGCTAGCATGGTTCCTAACTGGAGTAGAGAAGACACAGACTCAGGGGCTGTCACCTCCAGCCACATTCATGACAATGGAGGTCATCTGGAAGTGAGAAAAGGACAATGCACACTGGAGGCAGACTGTGAGCGATCAAACCCCCGAGGAAGAAAAGCTCACTGGTTTAGATGGTGGATTTTCCTCGTGGTAGAGGACCACAGCGTGGGGAAAGTGATCATGGAATTTCTGGAAGATAACTGCAGACTGGGTAAATACTACCCTCAGATAAACTATCATTGGTCATATGGCCTATAAGTGGTGAATGCTTCTTCTGTCTCTTCCTGGCCACCTGTAGGCTTCTGTAAGGACCCATGCAATGGGTTCAAACCAGCTCTGTCTGCCTCTTTACAGACATAGTTAACCAACTCCAATGTATACTACAGTATAGGATTTATTTTTTAATGTTGATGCCCTGAACAAAACCAGGACTCTAGGAGGAAGGACAAAAAAAAATCTATCATGACAGATTGAACAAGTTCCATCTTCCCTCAAAGTATTGTTTTTAATATAAAAGATAGAGATGAGTACAGAAACTAAAGTAACACATCATTCACACAGCTGCCACCCACAGACAGCATGCAGTGAGCCCTCACTGCCATCCACCTACAGGTAACATGTAGCTAGCCCTCACTGCCACTCACAGACGGCATGCAGCGATCCCTTGATCCCCTCACTGCTACCCACATACAGAATGCTGCAAACTCCTTCACTGTTGTGGAAGAGATATATTACACTTACAACAAAGTATTCTTCATTCAGAAGCTCCTGGTTTTACCTCTAAGGTGGTGGGGTGGTCAGTGACTTCCAGGACTGCAGAGAATTTTCTGGGGAAAGGAACCTGTCTATATTGCCTGTGGGGGCACAAACCAGTCTGGCCACTATGTAAATTGGAATGGAGGTCTCTAAAAACACTATAGATAGAAGTAGCACATGATCTAGCTATACCAGTCCTCAGCTACGCATGAAGGGATCCCAATCAGGTCACAGAGAGGAACCAGTGCACCTGTTATCACATCACTATTCACAGTGAGTAGGCGGTGATGCCCACCCGTCCATCAAAGGATGACTGGACAATGGAAGTGGATCCACACTAGCTGGCTTCAAAGAACAAACCATGCTGCTTGTAAGAAATGGATGGAAGTAGAGATCCCATGTTAAGTGAAATAAGTAGAGTTCCCGTGTTAAGTGAAATAAGTCATGTTTTCTCTCACACATGAAGTCTGGGGGAGGAGCTGAAAGCAACAAGCTGGGACTATTAGGAACCCTGAAGCACAGACAGATGGGAAGAAGACGCTAAGAAAGAGTGGCAAGAGGGGATAAAGATGGTCACAGTACACTGTGTGTACAAAAAGGTCACAGTGAAGCTAATTCTCTGCACAGCTAACGTATACAAATAAAAAAAGAGAACTTTCCAATAAAAGTTCAAAGAAAGAACTCTTGGAAGGAAAAATATGGCCATTCCCTAACCTAACTGAAGAGCCAGAGACTATAGAGCTTCTCTATGCTGGTGGAATCATCACACAAACATAGTCTTCTCTTGGCAAGAACAGACGAATGAACTCAAACAGGCTGCACCACCTCCAGATACATACACAAACTGGATTTTAGTGCTCCTAAAGCAGAAGACAGAATCATGAGCCTAAGGATCACATGAATTAAAGGTGTGAGTGTGGTCTTTAATAGGGAGACTAGGGAGTGGAGAGGAGGGAAAAAGGCAAGAATGTTACCAACATGAAATCCACCCATGTGATGGTTAGCTGCCTTGACTCCCACACCATAGTGAACCAGGAGCCAGAATAAGTCCTTTCTCCCTTAAGTTGCTCTTGCCAGTTATCACAGCAGCAGGTAGAGAACAGCAGATAAAGACACACACTTGTTTCCCAAGCTCACATTTTAAATTCTTTTTATTTTATTCCTATTTTCTGGAGCCATAATTCCCATCTTAAGTGACATTTTCCTGGGGTCCATAATCCTCAGCTAATGTGCACACCAGGATTTATATTCCACTCCCCTCAACCCCAGGAGCTGGCCTGAGACTAAGGGGACTGGGATCCAGAATCCTAGCATTTCAACAAAGACCACATGTTGTGCTCAAGGGGACAGGAGAAAGAGAAAGGCTCAATCTAGGGGCACAAAAGCTGCTGGCTGCTGACCCCACAGGGGAGTTACAAGTCAGAGCCTGTGTGATATCCTAGAGTCTCCTTTAGCACAGATTTCTCGGAACATTAACATGCTAACTTCCCCTGGCTGGGTGGACCAGCTCCTTCCCTACAGAGGTCCTGGAGGAAGAGCATATGGGGCTGCCTTACACAGTCTGTCCCTCCTTCCCTACCCCTACTGGCCATGGCCACTAAGGATGCTCATTAATGCCTCTGGGTATTCTTATAGATCCAAGTCCAGCCTTGCTATGTGGCCCCTGGAGAGCTCACCTGAACTCCTGCCCTTTAGGGTTTCCTTGAATGTATATGGTTTCAATGACACTTGCCACATAACATTTATTAAATGGTAATTAGTAATATTGCAGTCACTGTTTTAAACATACACATTAAAACTGATCCTCAAGGAGGCTGGCTACCCTGTGAATTTATCCACTGGAGATACAAGGAGGCCACTACAGGGACAGGGGACCCCACTCCCAGCAGAGTCAACAGAGAGGGAGGGAGGGAGGGGGGGAGAGAGTGACAGAGTCAATACTGTCAAAGAGACAAGGCTCCAACCAATGTAATTGTCAGTATGCTAAAGGTACCAGAAAGAAAACGTGTCCCCTAAGTCTCAATTCACCTACTGTGAAGTCATCTCAGCTGTTTCTCACTAATAATGAGGAGGAGAACTGATGAACTGAGGACAATGTTTAATAATTCACATTAACGAGCACCAGCCAGAAGTAGACACAGGCCAAGAGACTGGGTCACTTCACCAAGCTTAGAGGCCAGCGCCTTGCTGCACAGCTTTGCAACCCCAGTGAGAACCCAGCCTTTAGGACCTGTGTTTGCATTCCAGTGCAATAGAGAACACAAGTTACCTCAGGAGTGGCTTGTGTGGAGTTGCAGGCAGTGATAGTAACATGCATATCCTTAGCCACGGCTCCTAAGAAACCTGCTCCCCCCACCACCCCTGTATTTTTGAGGAGAAAAGTTCCTCATTTACGGGTCTTAGCACTGAGTAGACATGAATTCTCAGGTAAATGGGAAACTCAGACTGAGGCCTCATCCTAACAGATCAGGCCCGATGCTCTGGCATGGCTCCAGAAGGAGAAACCTGCAGTGCTGCTGCTGCAAGGTTGTGCTTCACCTGGACTTCTTCACAGACGAATGCCCTGGTTTCCTTCTTCTCCAGAGCTTATGGAATTACAAATGGACACGAGGCTTCGGCAGCTTCTTTTCTAACAACTGATAAGCTTTGGTTTGGCTCCCTCACCTGTGTTGTGGACGTGCATGTGGCATCTGCAGAGATGAGCGGGCATGAAGGAGTCTTAGCTACTTTTCAATTGCTGTGATAAGACACCATGACCAAAGAACTTATAAAAGAAAGTGTTGAATTTGGGGATCATGGTTCTAGATGGTTAGAATCTATGACCATCATGGCAGAGAACATGGCAACAGGCAGGCAGTCATAGCGTTAGAAGCACTAGCTAAGAGCTTACATCTTGATTACAGGTGTGGGCTTTTGAAGCTCCACCCTAGTGGCACACCTCCTCTAACAAGGACACACCTCTTAATCCTTCCTAAACAGTCCCACCAGGCAGGGATTGAGCCTTCAAACATATTTGCTTAGGGAGGCTATTCTCATTCAAACCGCCACAAGGACCAGGACTGCATCTGACCAACTATGCTGTTATCTTACCTTCCTCATTGATATGCAAACACTTTAAATTTTTTATACATTTATTTATTTAGTGTGTATATGAGCATGTGTGCAGATACCATGTTATATGTGTGGAGGTCAGAGGACAGTTTGGAGGACTCAATTTTCTCCTTCCATCATGTGGGTCCCTAGGATTGAAACATCATCAGGCTTGGTGATGCAAACCAATATCCACTGAGTCATCTCTTTGGCCCTGTAAACACTTAGGTAAAACAAAAGACAAGCAGCATCACTCCAACAATTCCAGCTGATTCCATACAGCGAGCACCCAGACCTCGGCTGTGCAGCTATGGCTACAGGAAACAGGAGAATTTGAACTGGAAAGAAGTTAAGGTGTTCTCCTGAAACAGGGGCTGTGGGTCAGAAGTCATGCTATGTTTCATCCTACACAAGGAAGAGCCTGATGCAATGGGTTTGTGGCTTGAGAGACCTGGGGCAGGATGCAGTGTCATCATGTGATATCCCATACTGCCGTGGGACTACAGGAAATCCTCACCCAGTAAGGGAAGACTTTGGTCTCCTGATCTTGAACTTCCTAGATCTCATAACTATGCACCTTTACTCGTTATAAATGATAGCTCGTGGTGTTAGCTACAGCAACAGAAACCAGACTAAGATACTTGGGCATCAAGATTTTACAAATGAGTCTCACTGAGAAGATTTCAGAAGGATGGCAACTGCTATTTTAAAAGCAGGACCTGAAAGAGCAGACAGAATATTCTTACTTTATAAATCCCAGACTGCTTCTCTCCTGGCTCAGAAGCTCCTTTCTGAAACACTAAAATGCAACACTTTTTTTTAAAGAATGACCAGAGGCTGGAAAGATGGCTCAGTCGAATGAGAACCGAGTTCAAGCCTAGAACCTATGCAAAAAAAAAACAAAAACAAAAACAAAAAAAAACCCAAAAAACAAACAAACGAACAAAAACAAACAAACAAACAAACAAACAAAAAAACACCACCACCACCACCAACAACAACAACAAAAAACAAAACAAAAAAACCCAGATGTGTTGGTTTGCCTATGTGATCCCAGAACTGGGCGGTGGAGACAGGCAACGCCTGGGGCTCGATAGCTGTCCAGCCTAACCTGAGCACTGGGCATCCAGGACAAGGAAGACTGTGTCATAAGGCAGACGGTGCGTGAGTAGCAACACTAAGAGTTCACATCTGGCCTCCACACGCACACATGCTTGCTTTGGCTCTCTGGAGAAGGAACCTCTCTACCTTTCTGTTTATCCCTCTGGCCTGAGTGCTACTGAGGAGCCCGCACTGTCTGCTGAATGAACACAGGCTGACTTAACTTTTGGAATCAGTAGAACACATTCACACGCCAGATTCTTGATTTATAAATATTTACCATCAGGACTTGATTTTAACTTTAATTAGCCCAACTGTTAAGGATACCTCCAAAGTGAGAAATGAAATCCACCATTTCACACCAGATGTAGCGTCAGCAGTTGGTCTTTTATCTTTTATGGGGAAGGAGACATAGGAGGTATCAAATGACTAAAATCTGATGCTCGACAATGAATGGATCGAAATACAAAACTGACCAAGTCTGGAAAAATGAACACATAACTGACTGCATGCCAGAAGACAAATTAAAGAGACTGAAATTCATTAACCTGGCTCCAGAAGATAGGGGTTCTACAGGTTCTGTGAAAGGGAACCCTTATCTGTTCTTTTACAAAGTTGGCAGAATAGAAAAGCCACCAAGATGAGCTTCTTAAAAATGCACTTGAGACAGAGGGCACTGCAGTGCAACAGTCTTGAGGCACATTTCTTTAGAAAGTCTGTCCATGGAATTAGAGCAGTGGTGCAGCGCGTCCTTTAACACGTGGTTGCATTTATTTGTTAAATTCCAAAGGAAGTTTGTATCTAGTTTTGTGGCTCTCCCCTCTTCTAAACTAGTGGTCCCTGTTCAGAAAACTAGGAGGCTCAAAGTAGTCTAGTCTCCCACACATTCCAGGAGCCCAAAGGTCTAGCCTTCACATGATGCTCAGGGTTGACGATTCCGTAGCGACTGCAGGTTGGTCCTCAGAGCACACCTGGCTCTGTCTGGAGAGTTTCCTGTGATCCCTTAAAGAAGGAAGCCAGGTGCTTGGGTTAAGAAACACCATCTAGTGAATGGACTGCTGAGAAATCTCAACACAGCTCGGGGTCACAGACCAGCAAACAGTCCCTTATGGAGTACCTGCTGTGTTCAGGCATGGCACCGGCACTTCTAGGACTTGCCTCATTTGATCCAATGCACCAACCCTGAGGTTGGGATGACAACCTTTGTTTCACAAAGGACAACAGAAAGCAGAAAGAGATGCCACCTGGTGAAAGGGCCACCAAAAGGATGAGACTAAAGGTCTATCTCAACCCATGGCCTTGTGCTTACCTGCTTGTTACACAGCCTCTCCTATATTGCTTCTGCATCCTAGCTATCCTATTACTTACTCAGTACCTGTGGTAAGTTATTGAATTGCGTATGTCTTTCTAGTACATGTTAAAGTAAACATCAACCATCAGACATTTTAAGTATCACATGGCCTTTCCATTCCTTCTCTACTCTAGGCTGCATCACAGGCCCAGGCTCACCCAGGGATATGAACTGAGAAGCAGAGGAGGTTCTCTGGGGGCAGATCCCCCACAATGAGCCAGCCACATGACCACAGCAGGGTCCAGGAAGCACACAGCAATCACACAAGCATACTGTCCACCCAAGGACTCAGAAAGCTAGTGTCTTTTGGGAGGGAACATGTCTGGGAGTCAGGGGCAGACCTACCATCTTTTTTTTTTTTTTTAATTTAAATAGTTGGAACATGGCTATGACCAGCTGCATACATGTTCTGCCTTGCCAATTACGTATTACATAAATGTTGCTAAATAGTTCTACAGAGATCTCAGGTCAGGTAAGCCTCAAATATTTACAGCCTAATGTTTTTCAAGAAAAAGTCTTATGAATAACTACTTTAGGTTACTGCTTCTTAAATTTTTCTACTTAGGACACTGTTTTCCTTGAGAAGTTTTTATACAACCTTGAAATATAAAAGAGGTGTGCAAATAAAAAACTGCTGACAACAAATCATAGTTATTTCATCGTAAATCTTTGTATATGTATAATTTTATCATTTATTAAAGATGAAAACAGCTGAGCAGTGGTGGCACACGCCTTTAATCCCAGCACTTGGAAGGCAAAGGCAGGCGGATTTCTGAGTTCGAGGCCAGCCTGGTCTACAGAGTGAGTTCCAGGACAGCCAGGGCTATCCAGAGAAACCCTGTCTCGAAAAAAAAAAAGTCTTCACGCTAATGAGATGGACGTGCTTGCTTATTTTACATGAAGAATTAAATCTTAGGCTGGAGAGATGCCTCCGCAGCTAAGAGCACTGGCTGCTCTTTTCAGAGGACCTGGGTTCAGTTTCTTGCACCCACATAATGGCTTACAATCACCTGTAACCCCAGTCCCAGGGGATCTGATAGCCTTCTGGTCTCGGTGGATTCCAACACACTAGTGTATTTTAAAGGAAACTCACTCAGCAACTCAAACAATAGTTTTTAAAACAACCCATCCTGACACAACCCCACTCAGACAAACACTAATTTGGTTCTTACATACTAAGGGATGAGAGTTGAAAACAATCATCTTTGTTTTCTACAACTAAGCTATTATGTTTCTACAAGAACAGAGCATTTTATATCCACATTTAAGTACACCCAGCAATTCATAACATATAATACCCTAAAATCTGAGCAAAGACACTTCGGGCAGCAGCATCTGCAGGTGTTGCGTGACATGACGGTGAGTTATGTCTGTGAGAGCTAAGTGCACACATTAAGTGTTCAGGACCAAGGCTGCAAGGATGCTGTGCTCTCCAAGGAAACGCTTTGAGTTGTGATGGGTTTGATTCTGAGTTAGGTTTTGATCACTGTACGTTTTGTTTTCCTGTCTCCTACCCCATATTTAGTAGTGTGACCCCCATATATGAGCATGTCTCTGTTTAAGAAGCAGTGCTCTACTAAGTGTGTCTCCAATCCAGAACTCAGCTGACCATTACAGGCACTGTGGGCATCCCAGCAATGCCACTGCTAGGGAGATGTGAATCAGGCCAGGCTCTGTCCCTGCTAACCAGCAAGTCTTTATCAACTACTGTGTGACAGGCTCAGGGTTGGACTTACATTAGTGAATACAACCAGGACCTACTTCCTGGTAGCATCAGGATATAGACAGCGTTAGAAGTGGTGAGATGGAAGGCCTAAAGTTCTCTTCTGTCTGCAATGCAGCACCTCTGCCTTCTTTAAAAATTTGAAATCCTAAGGCCAAAACCAAGGGCTGAGAGCTCGCCCTTTCTTTCTGTTTCTTCGTTAAAAAGCACACAAATACTAGAGATGAAACTAATTCTGTGAAATTACTCATTAAATTTTGCAAGAAAGATCAACTGGCTGGAATTTTTTATAATTGCCAAATGTGCCCGGGGCTCTTTTAATACACCATTCTTAAGCTTTGTGTGGAGAATGACAGGAAAGAAAAGGTATCGAGATATCAAGGGAAACATGGGCAGTCAAAGGCTCCGTTTTTTCATTTTTTTTTTTTAAGATTGAAAATTTAAACTGCAATCCGCATTAACTGGGTCACATATTAACCTTCTGCTGAGAGGCCTGAGGGACGAGCCGACCTCCAGCTTCCTCCCAGGTTTCATTATCTACAATCTGTCTTTGCAACTCCAACTAGGTATCAGGTGAATTAAGGGGAAAACCAATTTGTACATCCCTTGGATGTGATGAAATTGATTATCCCCAGGCAGAGCAAAGAAGACTGGGAATAGGCAGCACTGCTTCGCATTTGTGCGTCTGTCCTGCCCTGATATCTGTTTATTTCTACGAGTTACTGACAATGTTTCTGTTCCATACAAAGAAGCTCCCCACCCCCGACGTTGACTTCAAAAGTAGAAACAGGAAGCATCCGTTTCTAGGGAAACCTGAGGTTGGAAGCTCTTCACTTTTCGGATCGCAGAGCACATGCCTACACAAATGGTGGTCTATTGTATGGTGACAGCCCTTCCTCCTCATTTACCTCATCCCATTTACAAAAATTAATGTGACAATGGGAGATGGTTGTTGATGCTCATTATTAAATCATTTATTCATCCCACACAACGATTCAGAATTGTTCATTAAACTTACTGGAAGGAAGCAAGGTTTTATCTCCACAGTGGCTTGGGGAGGGATGTATTCTTTAAAAGGATATTTTATAACAACACAATTATCATAATTAAAAGCTACCCTGATCATCTGATGGGCCTCTGACATATTTTTGAGCACTGGCATTTCAGCACAAGGAGAAAAACGAGGCTGAAATAGTAGTAGGAAATAATATTGCTGTGGGGACAAAAGTTAGAGGCAACATTAAATGCCACCTGCCACCAGCACCCCAGCGTTATCAAGGTCTTCAGGTTATCACTGGATGTCTGCTTTCCAAAGTGGGTTCAAGTTCTATTGCTGTGACTTCAGCCACTGTCCACATTCCTGTGTGGTCAGTGGCAGTCCTGCCCTGCCCCCAACACACATACATACAGGGCCTGCCACCCAAGCCTCCCAACCCTCAAGTGGCACGAGCAACCACAGCCGCTTTCTCCACACCTGAACTTCATGCAACTTCAGATGTTGCCCATATTTATTTTGTGTCTGAAGGTCTGGCTTAGCATGCCATGGAAACCTACAGTAGAAGGGGCTTCGATCTCTCTAGGTTTCTTTTGATGAAGTAGATTTATGTGAGGATCCTAAGGCTAGGGGAAAAGAAGGATTGGGGGAGAAACAGATTGCTGAGTGACCTAGAAGACAGGCAGATGGATGAGGAAAGACAAAGGCCATGCACTCTACAATGTAGAGGGCACAGGATGTGGGACAGACAACCTGAGCTACAGTCTTCTTGGTATGTGCTTGTCCCAGTGTGTGTCCTGGACACCACTGAGCTTTGTCAGCTGGCTGTTGAGGGCTGGCATGAGTTAACTCAGTGCACATCACAGAGATCTTGTGAGCAGAGCCCTGAGTCAGACCTAAAAGCAGAGCAGATGGACAGTGTCTCTGCCTTCAAGGAGCTGACAGTCTAGTGAGAGACTCAAACATGTCAACACTTGCAAATCCAATTGACAACTATGACCAGGAGGGGAAAAGAGCTTTATACCAAAAAGGTAAAAACTGAGTGAGTCGGTCTCACAACCAGAGCAGAAGGAAAGGATTTCTCGGAAGAGCAAGCTGAAGGCCTGGACCTTGTGCTGGGGTAGGAGAGTGCATGGAGGGTCTGGCTAGAGACGCTTCAATATGAAGGAGGCAGAAAAAAGGCCCCAAAAGAACACAGGCCTGCCAGGCAAGGAGGAGCCTACTGGACCCAGAGCCCGTAGGATGCCAGGGTCTAATACCATCAAGAATGGAAAACACCACCAAGGTGAACTCCCGTTCTGCTTCATGTTTACACGCCAACTTCTGGATCGTAATTTGGCTTCCCATTTAGTTCTGCCTAGGAGCAGGGGCTGCATGGACCAACCAGCTGTGGATATCAACCTTCACAGGATGGGCCCTCAGGATTCACCTCAGAAGCACACACAGTCCTCAGTGGATGTGTTGACAAGAAACCTGGTCCAGAATCTGCTACAGCTGTTGTGTCCAATAGGCCCACCCTCTGTGCTCTGGGTGGGCTTATCACACTTTCTCCATGGGGACCCTGTTAACACTTGAGGACCCTCTCATCATCTGGACATTCTCGCAGATGGCATGTGCTCTGTCCTGGTAGGGGCAGCCCAGACCCTCGTGTGTTGGGAGCTGACTCCTAGCAGAAAGCAGTTATCTTTGCAGCCATCTCAGGCCATATACCCTGACAAGAGACTTGTTTTTCAACAGCCCACAACAGCTGAGCACACTCTGATAAACATCTTGTTTTTCTCACATATCTTGTTTTGTTGTTTAGTGCCCCCAGCTGCAGGGTGCACGTGGTCTCCATGCTGCAAGGCACGTGGCAAAGTGCCTTCAGCTGTGTTCCCCTGCTTGTCCTCGAGGGCAAGGCACGTGGTGAATGGTATAAATACCCAGGATTTCCTTTCAATAAAGAGAGAGACTTGATCAGACTCTCTTGTCTTGTCTCCATTCTTCATGTCTCTTGCCCCTCCATCCCCACTCTGTCTCTTGCTAGACCCTGCTGACTGACCCACGGACCGGAGCAGCAGCTCGGGCTGGGACATTTTGGCCTCCAACATGGGGCAGCTTGGACCATTACACCCGTGCCACTCGAGAAATGCTGACAGAATGAAGAATACATAGAGCAGTCAGGGTCTGAGTTTGCATTACGTACATGCCTCCACATGTGGTGGAAGTACTGGATGTTCTCAGATATAAAACAGTCTCTGTGGCAGAGGGGACACCATCCTGACATTAATCCTTGGCATCAGAGATGCTTTCCACACTAACTCAATCAAGCATGGCGTAAGATATCAAAGGCCTTCCATAGGAGTTTCCCAACCTTATTTTCATGGAACAGTTGGAGAATGTCTCTTATGACACAAGCTTTTTGTCAAATGTCTCAGAAGTACAGACCTATTGGGTTTCACAGCGGATCATGAGTAGAAGACCAGACGTGGTGGTTGTTGGTTTGTTTTGTTGTTGGTTTGCTTGTTTGTTTGGTTTAATAAATTTTGGCTCTTGAGTGAGACCACTTCAATTTCAACCCTTGCTCCTTCCTGCAGCAACTAAATGAAGGAATTCATTTCTTACAAGATACAAATAAGCTGTGGGGCAGTCTAAGAGGGACAATCAGGGGCAGGACACACGGCAGATGTCATGGCTGGAGACCAGTAATCACTGAGGTGAGTCGCCTAGAACACTCTGTTTCTCTAGAGAGGATCCCAGAAGGGGAACTATGGAGGAGAGAGGTGGCATGGGCTAGTACCAGGGAGTGGCCATCTAGACTAAGGCTGACATTTAAAACAGGGTGTCTCCGTTTTGTGATTATATGCTTGTGATCACACGAGTGATCAGTTGCAAGTCTACATGACAGAGATCCTATTCATACACCTCCCTGTCCTAATTCAGGAAGGAAGGAAGGAAGCATAATGTGCCCCAGTACAGGTGAACACATGAAGATTTCAGGACCAATCTACTGAAGCCTCACCTCATGGTTTCCTATATGATACATGAGGACTATGGTAGGGTGCTTGGTTAAGGCTTCTCTGTCCTTGAGCAGCTCATGCTTCCCACAGAAAGGAAAGATGTGGTTCTTAGCAATTTTCATCCCCCAAGGTACATGTAACCACATTCTGGACCCTTCTGCTAGGACCCCCGACCTTCAAGACTCCCATCCTCAGCTGTGGGCATCTACTTCAGGGACTAGGTAGGTCAGGGGGCATCCTAAATGCTTCCTAGAATCACCAGTCTTAACCATCCTACAATATCTATAGACACCGAGGCAGGAACAGAACCAGTACCATCCAAGTCTTGTCCCCTCTTCACTTTGCCAGGTGATGGAAGGAGGTTGACACACACATACCCCAGGCATTACCTGCTCTGGTGAGCTTGTCAGCCAGTTCCTTACGCACGGTCTTGGTGAGGTTGAAGTAGTCGTCATCTTCATCAATACTCTGCAGGAACAGTGGGATATGCTGGAAGACAATGGCATGCTGGCAGTGCTTCTGCTCTGCGATGCTCAGCTGTTGCTCTAGCCAGTGGTCCTGGGCCTGCTTCAGTGCAGGGCACCTGGAGGCATCGTACAAGAACTGGGAGTTGAGCACCAGGAACAGGACGCCCCCGACCCAGAAGCTGAAGTAGTCATCTCCCCATGTCTGGCAGAACTCCTCAACAGTCTCGGCTGTGGGGGCATTGCCCAAGTCATGGTTGCCACTGACCAGCACCAGTGGGATGTCCTGGTCGACGGCCTTCAGTACTTGCTGCAGGTCCCTGGTCTGTTCTTTCCGCCAGGGAGTTCCTACAAAGTGAAGGGTGATGTGAGAGGCTGCAGGCCATTTACCTATTCACTCACATGAAATGAAGACAGAACAATCGAGAATACTGTCACAGAAATGCCAAACAGATGCAGCACAGACCTGTCTATTCCTCAGAATTTAACACTTCTGCTCATTCCTGCAACCTGAGAAGTTCGCTGCTGCCTCAGGGTGCACCTGGCCATCCCTGCTCCATGTCTGTGAGGACCTAGTTTTGAACAAGGAGTGCACACAGGTATCTATGTGGCCTCACAGAATCCATCAGTACCTTTAGAGGGGAAAATCCCTGGATCAATGTGTCAAATGCCCTAGCACAGGAAGAGGTGGTCCGTGTCTCTTCAGCAGTTCAATGAGGCACATACAGGCTCTGCATCTTATTGCTCAGCACATCCTCCCTCCCACCCAGCATACAGGACTCAGAATGGAAATGATTATTTGGATAGAGAGTTGAAAAATGTGTGGGCAACTAGCACCCTTCTCCCTTTTCAGATTGCTGGCTTCTGCACTTCCTGTAATAATGTATTAAAGCCTTAATAAATAGATTTTGAAATGACCAATTCAATTCCACATCTGTTCTTCACAGCCTCTCTGTGCAAATTTATTCAACAAATATTTATTGAGCATCGACTATGTGTGAACCATCAATTTAGTGCCAGGAATAAGCATAAATCCGTTCCTCTAAACTTGGGAGTTGGACCACGTGTTAGGTAAATTACCAGCATGCACCCCACCTGGCTTGGGCATCATGAGGAGCTACTGAGAAAAGGAAAGCAGGATGAGGGTGTAACTCCAGTGACAGAGATGGCACAAGGATGATGGAAAGGAGCAGCCCACTTTCCTGGATAGACATGACAGGACCCGCAGCAAGGGGATTAAAGCCGACACTTCACATAGCTGGAGGAGCAGGTCTGAGTGTCCCTGACAAGTGATGGGTAACCCTGAGGTGATGCTGCTGTTCCCATTACCCCAGGTGGGATTATACATGAATCAAAATATCTGCATGTCACCAAAACTGCACACTTATATATCAGTTAGAAACAAACCTTAGAGAATGCCAAGAAAAGCCCTCATGAAGCAACTAAGCTAAGAAAGGCAGAGATGCAGAGACGAAGGAATTCAGACGTAAAGCAGCAAGCATGATGTGGGAACCAGGAGAACTCAGGACAGAAATCAGGAAACACAGAGTCACAGGCCTGCCAGCTGCACAGAGATTACTGTTGAAGGGGCTTCCCTCCCTCGATGCTCAGGAGGCTCCAGGTGAGCTCCTCATTCCTGGTGCTATGGTTTATACCGCCTAAGTGGATACCCTTTTCTCCTGGCCTGATGATGTTTACCAGATCTGTCTGTGTCTCTTTCTGTTCCTGCTTTCAGACCATTCACTGTTAGCTGCATTGTTACTGTGTCAGAATCTCAGTGTGTCACTGAAATGCTTACTTCATGTGTGGCCCTAATGAAATATATAAAAGAAAGAAATGCAGCTCTCCTGCGAAGACACTGTCTTAGTCAGTGTTTGGTTGCTGTGAAAGGCACCATGACCACAGCAACTCTTACAAAAGAAAGCATTTCATTGGGGCTGGCTTACCGTTTCAGAGGTTTACTTTATTATCATCATGGCAGGAAGCATGGTGGTAAGCAGCCACACATGGTGCTGGAGAGTGGCTGAGAGTTCTACATCCAGATTTGCAGCTAGAAGGCAGAGAGAGAGAGAGAGAGAGACACACACACACAGAGAGAGAGAGACAGAGAGAGAGAGAGACAGAGAGAGACACACACACAGAGAAAGAGAGAGAGAGAGAGAGAGAGAGAGAGAGAAAGAGAGAAAGAGAGAGAGAGAGAGGGGAGGGGCAGAGAGAGGGGGGGAGGGCGGGAGATGAAGGGAGGGAAGGAGGGAGGGAGATGTTGGGAGGGAGACTGGACATGGCTTGAGCTTTTCAAACCCCCAAAGCCCATCCCTAGAGACACACTTCCTCCAACATGGCTGCACCTTGTAATAGTGCTATTCCCCAGTGACCTATGAGCCTATGGGGGGCCATTCTTATCAAAACCACCATAGCTGCTCAACACACACTGGATTAAAAACAAAGCACAAAGAGTAGACTCTCACATAAAAGTGTTGAATGCTTCCAGATACAAACATGTACTATGGATAGCATGTCTCTAAAGATTCAAGGAGTCTGAGAAACAGATTCAAGGGGTTGGGAAAGTTTATGTATCATTTCTCCTTCCCTTCCCTTCCCTTCCCTTCCCTTCCCTTCCCTTCCCTTCCC
>NW_021604753.1:2372717-2391525 GCF_004785775.1 Grammomys surdaster | reverse complement strand
CTTCCCTTCCCTCCCCTCCCCTCCCCTCCCCTCCCCTCCCCTCCCCTCTTCTCCCCTCCCCAGTTGCCTTCCCTTGCCTTCCCTTGCCTTCCCTTCCCTTCCAGAAATCACAGGACAGGGTAAGGGAGAGGAGCAGGATGTGGGACTAAAGGGAGGAAGGATGAAAACAGGGAACACAGAAATATGGAATGGGCGAGAGCAAGAGAGGAGAAAGCTGAGAAGAGAGAGGAGAGAAAGACGAACAGAATGGGATGGGGGAGGAAAGGGGAGTGGAAGAGGGGGAGAGGAAGAGGGAGACAGACAGACAGACAGACAGACACACACACACAGAGAGAGAGAGAGAGAGAGACAGAGACAGAGACAGAGAGAGACAGAGAGATCTTTTTGCCTGAAGACCCCAGGGCTTATTACAGAAGCTTCAGAGAAGGCCACTAAGGCAGCTGCATCCCAGCCACTTGATCTTTAGTGGAACTAGCCTGGGGAGGTTGGAGGACTCACAGAAGAGTTGAGGTCTCAGACTATATGCACAGCTAACTGGTCTCAGCCCAAGAAACATCAGGTACAGTTTAGCACAAGGACCAGGAGGAAGCTCTGGTAATGGTGCTGGGATTTCACTTAAGGCAGCCTCTGCTTCACGGATTGCCTGGATTAACTAGTCCTGGATCCAGGTTTGCAACTATCAGGTACTGATGTGGCCTCTTCAGTTGAACCCAGACAATGTGTACCTGTGTTTCCCCTGAGGCTCTGTTGATTCTTTATGTGGCTAACCTTCTAGCTCATACTTTGAACATGGCATAGCACTACACAAGCAGACCACTACTCTCCTAATAAAGACTTCTGGAGCACTACCAGTCTTGACTGTCCCTCCTGCTGTCACCCTGAGGTGTGACACCCTGAGGTGTGACACCCTGAGGTGTGCTGTGAATCCTGAAGGCACACATTAAGTGGGTCACAGTGGGTGAATTTTGAGGTTTCAAAGCTCATGCCAGGCCCAGTGTCACCCTCTCTTTCTGCTGCCTGTGGGTGCATTCATAGAACTCTCAGCTGCCTCTCCAGCACCATGTCTGCCTGTGTGCTGCCACGCTTCTCACCATGATGATGACAGACTAAACCTCTCAAACTGTAAGCCAGCCCCAACTAAATGTTTTCCTTATTAAGAACTGTCATTTTTATAGTATCTCTTCACAGCAGTGGAAACCTTAACTAAGAGTAGCCTAGGTTGGTTGAGGGTTTCCCTGGGGCCCCTTTGACCAACAACTCAATTACTTGTAACCCATTCCAATAATTAGAGATTTCATTTAGTGGCAGAATGTCTAGTTGGGGCCTTGTCTCCCCGATTATTTGACGAATCTATTTAGATTTCTTTCATATACATATCTATTTTAAGAAGCTTCTACTGTAGTGGGTTTCTATGTGACCCTTTACTGGCCCTTAGCTTTAGCTTGCCCTCTGTATTCCCTCCCTTGGTCTTCTTCCCATTTCATCCTTCTGTTCAGTACCCCTTGCCCATCTCTCTGTATGGATCCTGCTTTTCCTTCCTTGGGAGATCCTCCCTGCTCACAGTTCCTTATTGTACACATAACCCTGTGATCACTCAGAGAGTCACACGCCCACTGAAGGCTGACAGGAGAATACAAACCATAATTTCTTTTTGGATCTGGGTTACCTCACTTAGCATGATTTTTTTTTCTAGCTCCAGCCATTTACTTGTAAATTTTATGATCTAATTTTTTTAACAGATTAATAAGATTCCATTGTATAAATATGCCACATTGTCATTATCCATTTATCAGCTGATGGACAACTGGGTTGTTTCCAGTTTATGGCTACTATGAATAGAGCAGTAACGAACATGGAAGGACGTAGAGTACTATGGGTACATGCTCGAGAGTGGTACAGCTGGATTTGAGGATACATTAGCATCTTCCTGAGGAGCCACCACACTGATTTCCATAGTGGATGTATAAATCTGCACTCCCAGCAGCAATGGATGAGTGTTCCCCTTGCTCCATTCGTTGCCAGCCTGAGCCGTCACTTGTGTTATACAAGCCATTCTGACAGCTGTAAAATGAAATCTCAAATAGTTTTGATTTGCATGATGATTAAGGATGCTGAATAATTCTTTAGGTGTTTCTCAGCCACTTCATTTTCCTCTTTTGAGAATTCTCTATTTATTTAGTTCTGTATTCCATTAAAAAAATTGGATTGTCTTCTTGATGTCCAGATTTGTGTATGTGTGTGTCTGTCTATGTACCTATTTATGTATCTATGTATCATTCATGTATGTATGTATGTATGTATGTATGTATGTATGTATCTATCTATCTATCAATCTATCTCTTAAATATCAACCTTCCATTGGATACATAACTGGTAAAGATTTTTTTTCTCACTCTGTAGTCTGCCACTTTGCTGGCATGACAGTGTCCTTTGTCAGAGAGAAGCTTTTCAGTTCATGGAGTCCCATATATTATTGGTCTGAGAGCCTGTTCTATCAGTGTTCCTAGTCAGAAGGTCTCCTGTGTCAGTGAGTTTAAGACTATGTATCAGGGCCACCAGCTCCCAAATAATGACACAGAGACTCATATTTATTGATGAATGCTTAGGCCTTATAGCTTAGGTTTGTTCCCAACTAGCTCATAACCTATCTACCCATTTATTCTAATAATCGAAGTTATGCCACATGGCTTGTTAGTTCCTTCTCCTTTTGTCCCCGCCTGTTTCTGCCTCTGTGTCTCCCTGGCACTTGACTTTTTCCCATAGTTCCTATCTCTGCTGGAAGTCCCAATGATTTTCCTCCCCTTTGCTCTAGGCCATCAGGTTTTTATTAAACCAATCAGGAGGTGAGAGAGGGGGTGTTTACAAAGTATGATGTAGCCATATGAATACAATGCTAAAGTCCGGTCTACATTCAACTCTCTGCCCGAACAGAAACCAGCATTTGAACATTACAACCTTTACATAGTGCAAAATATTATTATCCCAACAAGACTATTCCCTACTTTCTCTTGTATTGTATTCAGGATATCTGGTTTTATGTTGAGGTCCCTGGTCCATTTAGAGTTGAGTTTTCTGAAGGGTGATAGGTATGAATCTATAAGCATTCTTCTACATGCAGACATCCAGTTTGACCAGAACAATTTGTTGAAGATGCTTTTTTTCCCACTGTGTATTTCTGGCGTCTTTGCCAAAAATTAGGTGTTCATAGCTGTGTGAACTTATGTCTGGGTCTTCAGTTTAATTCCATTGACCAGAGTGTTTTTATTACTACAGTTCTGCAGTAGAACTTGAAATCAGAGGTGGTGATACCTCCGGCAGTTTTCATTATTCAGGATTGTTTTTGCTATCCTGGGTCTTTTTGTGTTTCCATATGATGTAAAAAATTATCCCTGACAATTCTATAAAGAATTATATTGGAATTTCAATGGGGATTGTCTTGAATCTATAAACTGCTTTTGATAGGACGGTCATGTTCACTATATTTAACCCTAGCAATCCATGAACGAGCATGGGAGATCCTTGCATCTTCTGATATCTTCTTCAATATCTTAAAGCTTTATCATATAAATCTTTCATTTGTTTGGTTAGAACTATCCCAAGATATATACATAAATATGTTTTTATGTACACACACACACACAAACACACACACACTGAAAGGTATTGTTTTCCTGATTTCTTTCTCAGTCTGCCATTTGTGTATGGAAAAGCTACTAATTTGGAGGTGTTAATTTTGTATCCTGCTACTTTGCTGAACATGATTTTATCAGCTGTAGATGGTATGGAGGTTTTTAGGTTTTCATGTATAAAATCATATCATTTGCAAATAGACACTTTAACTTCTTCCTTTCTTATTTGAATCGCCTTTATTCAGCTGTCTTATTGCTCTAGCTAAGACGTCAAGGATTACATTGAATAAGTATTGGGGAGAGCACACGTCCCATTCTAGATGCTCAGGTGCATTCATCATGGTCTTTAATGTATTTACCTCAGCAGACACAGGGAATACTGGGTGTGAGTTAATAGCCACAAAGGGCGGTTAAGGAATATTAAAAAAAAAAAAAAAGAGGCTGAATCAGGACTCCAAACAGACCTGGGAATGACATGCAGTTATAGGATGTGTGCGCTTCCATACACATAAGGATGCTGCTCTGAGGACATCACAAATGTCTCCCAATAACCTATCAATAATAATGAGGCCCACCTTCCCTGAATCTCCTCAGTCACAGTCAGATCTTGTCAAGCTTTTCCAGTACCGTGTCCACCTTTCCTATCCTTTCCTCAGATGTTGGAGGAAGAGCCAATGAGATGAGTCCTTCTGAGCCTTGGGCTCCCCACACTTGAGAATGAGGTAAAGATCTAGGAAGATTGGGCACAATGAGCAGTCACACCAAGGTAACCATATCTCGTACTGACATGTCTTGCAAAAGCATTAGTTGCCTTCCCTCCTTCTCCTCACCAACCCAAACACGAATTCTTCCTTTTTCAGCAGTGATCCAGTCACTAAATGCATATGACAATTAATAACCCACTTCTGAAAGCATAAAGACATTCCCATATATCATATACAATGCTTAGTTGAGTTAGAAATAAAGGAGTAAATTATAGATCACAAAAGTCCACTTGAGTGAAGCCATTTCCACTGTGTTTAACAAGTGCTCACTGTGTGTTCTGTAATCTTTTTGTGTCAGGACATCAGTAACACCTTGGCATCAACATAGCTCATGGCAAGTCTCAACACAACCTTCTAAACAGTCCTTCTGCATCAGCAAATGCCCAAGGACAAAGCCGGAGCCAAACACTACCAGCAACAAACAGAACAAACAGAAACCCGGCCACGGGGATGGATTTCCTATGCTTTGTTCTGCATTTCACCTACAGAATATACATCTAAGGAAAGGATAGGCCGAAGCAGGGAAGAGGAGGAAAGACTGAAAAATGATAAAACACATTACTTTGAAGAGAATTAGGAGTGGTCTTCAAGGCAGACATGACGTTGGTTGTAAATAGCCATGGAGGCCAGAAGAGGGCACTGGAGTAACTGATGGTTCTAAGCTGCCATGTGGATGCTGAGAACTGAACCTAGGACTTTTGCAAGTGTAACAAGCACTCTATTTGTTTGTTTGTTTGTTTTTGTTTTTGGGTTTTTGAGATAGACTCTTTATCCTAGTTTTAGTCCTAGTAGTCCTGAAACTTGGTATGTAGACCAGGCTAACCTTGAACTCACAGAGCTCCTCCTGCCTCTCTGCTGAGATTAAAGGCACATGCTAACACACACAGCTAGCAATAACTGCTCTTAACTACAGTGACAAGCTGTGAGAAGTCTCTCCAGTCCTTACTGTTTCTCAGAAATAAAACAGAATACAACTAGAAGAGTATTTAGGTGGCAGCCAGGCTTACGAGTTTAATATAGTAAGGAAGACCTCAAGAAGAATTGAGGCATTTGACCAATTGGGGAGGCTGGTTAATAGCTAGGGCCCAGGGGACACAGAGTGAGGATAGGGAGGTAGTGGGTAGACAAGGGAAGGAGGAGGGAGAAGGGAGATGGAGGGATTCTGTGAAGACAGAATCAAGCTGGTGGCACTCCTAGAAAGCATCTGGACTGTGTCTGCTACATGGTGGCAGTGTACACCAGCTGGGGCCAGGACACCATGGAGAACATCTTGCTAGGGGTTGACTTTTCCAGGAAGGAGAGCAAAAGCTGCACCATCAGAATGCTTCTTTAACTTTGGAGCAACACCAAGATCCACCTTGATGGGGATGTGGGTTCAGTGTGAGCTTTGTGGGCAGGATGCACATATTCAAACCCATATCTGTCCAGGCCATGTGGTCTGCCCTGTTCCTGGGGATAGGGGGAGAGGCACTCATCTGCATCAGCTCCAAGCAGGGCTGCATCGATGAGTGGAATGCCATGCAAGACCTGGAGTCTGTGAGGCCTGACACCCAGTGCTGTTTGTGGACAAGTTGACTGAGGGGGAAAGAACTGAACATCTCATTAAAGCCAAACTCTGAAGTACCATGATGAGCCAGGACCTTGAAAATGTGGCCTCTAAGGAAATCTGCAATGAGCTGGAGAAGCAAATGAGCTGAAACCAGAAAGAGTTCAAGGAATTCACTGATAACGAGATGCTGCTCATTTGGGGCCAGATGGACAAGCCCTCCCTTGTCTTAGACCATCTTTATCTTGGTTCCCAGTGGAATGCATCCAATCTGGAAGAGCTGCAGGGCTCAGGGTGAGTCTGCTCCCTCTTCCCGTCTCTCCAGGCAGCATAGGTAGTGTCTGTCTTGGCCTGCCCCCCTCATTGCCTCAGCCTGGTCTCTGCAGTGGCTGAGGGATTCATGTGCTTTAGAGTACTACACACACCATGGTTTCCAGATTCTTCCTGGAGTCTTAGGTGATTGTGGGGGTCTGGGAGCAGCTTAGTCATACTGGGGAATGGAGGAAAGCCTGGCCCCAGGTACACTCTGAGCTCCTTCCCATAGCCCCACTCCCCAGCAGAACTGAGAACTGGTGCACTCTGAGCTCCTTCCCATAGCCCCACTCCCCAGCAGAACTGAGAACCCAGCACAGACGCCCATCTCTGCTGGCCTTCTAGCAAGTCAGCAACCCCGAGCACAGGACCAGCCTGGTAATCCTTTAGTACCTGGTGGGAACTCTGAATGAACAGTCGTTGCTGGACAGGACCTTGCCTGTCTCTGAGAAATGCTCAGCAGCAGGAGTGAACCTTTAAATCAAGCCTTTCAAGGAAACAGTCACAAAATCACGCATTCTGTGGTCTAACGAGCCATCCTTCTTGAACCTACTGCAGTTGAAAACTGAGACAAAACAGAGTTTAAAGTATATCTTAGAACCTCTGGTCAAAGAGGGCCCCCTAGCAGACTGTCAGTCCAGTGTGAGGTTAGACCTCACACTTCTGTCTTACTAGGAATAAATATTTGATTCAAGGAGTTCAATTGAGGTATTATCACATTATTCACATGAAACGTACTTGAGATGTTTTCCAATCACTAATATGGTTTTGGTTTTCTGGATATGAACGTACTGGTTAAGGGTCAGGCTGTGGGGTCTGGGTTAGGAGATGGTCTCAAGTAGGAGAACTGCTATAAACCACACATCTGCTTTTTAACTATTTTAAGAGTAGAGGTTTTGTTTATAAGATAGTGTCCTATTCTATATCCCAAGCTGGTCTTGAATGTACCACTAAGTAAAGGGGCTTTGATATGACATGGGTTTTTTTGAATAATACACTCTTGTCATGTGAAGGAAACTCACACAAAAATGACTGTTAAGTAAAAAATAAAACTTTCTCTGAAAGAGAGAGAGAGAGAGACAGAGAGAGAGAGAGAGAGAGAGAGAGAGAGAGGTGGTCATTTATCTATCTATCTATCTTTTCTTTAAGGTGGGTAAAACAATTTTTTATTAAAACTTTTTCCATATATTTTGTTTTTCCCACTCCCTCAGCTCCTCCCAGATTTTCGGCCACCACCCTATTTACCCAACTTTCTTCTCTCTCTGAAAAAAACAAAAACAAACAACAAAACAAGAAACACACACAAAACTCCACTCACAAATACACGAAAATGGGAATCAAAATAAACAAAGGACCAATAAGGAAGAAAACAGAGCAAAATGAGACAAAGGTCTATGGATCCACCATGGAGTCCATTTCATGTTGGCCCGTTCCTTCTGGGCACAAGGCTTTCCTGGAGCATGGCAGATGTACCTGGTGAGACGCCACTTATTTTCTCCTGCCAAAAGGTATCAGTTGCAGACACACCTTCTTGGGTAGGGATGGGAGCCCACGTTCACTTCCTCCTCTCAGTAAGGAGACTCTGACTTGAACCTGTGCAGGCCCTGTGCATGCTGTCGCCACAGTCTCTGTGAGTTTGTATGTGCATCTGCATTGTATCTGGGAGACAGTTACCCTCTTGTTCTTATGCTCTTTTGCTTCATCTTCTGCCTGAGCCTTGAGGGGGAGGGCTCTTGCTCAGGGCATCTCATTTAGGACTGAGTGCTCTGCAGACTCTCAGTCTCTGTACCTGTCTGGTTGAGAGTCTCTACACCAGTTCTCATCTATTACAAGAAAAGCCTTCTAGACAGAGGACGGGCAAGGCACCAATCTCAGTTTTAGCCTGGTATGGTCCCTGAGAGTCCTTGGTAGAAAGTATTTCTGGGGACTGGTGGCTGACACAAAGGAATGGAGACACGCTAGAAAAGAAGGCTAAGAGGTTGATGGGAAATAATATTTCTTTTATATATTGGCACAGAAAACAAAAAAAAATGGACAAATTGGATGCCATGAAGATTTTAACCTTTTGGATATACAAAAACTATCAATGGGGGGGGAGGCAACCATGGAATGGGAGAAAATATTTGTAATGGGAGAAAATATTTTTAAATTATAATATTTGATAGGGGAAATATTAAAATATATACAGAACTAAAGTTAAAATATTTTTGAAAGAGAGCAAAAGACTCAAAGAGGCATTTCTACAAAAGAGATATAAAATTTGCAAGAAGTACATGGAAAGATGCCTTAACTCGCCATTGGAGAAATGCAATCCACATGCCCGTGAAGGATCACCTCATACCCATGAGGATAACAGTGCCAAAGACAGAAGGCAGGCTCTTAAGAGCTATCTGCACATTTGTATTTGCAATAGCATAAATCGTTATGCTCAAAACAGTTAAAACAAGTAACACAAATATCCGATGACATATGTATAAGTGTGTGTGTGTGTGTGTGTGTGTGTGTAAAATAAATTATTTGGTCTTGAAAAGGAAGGACATCCTGGTATGCTTTAACGTGGCTGAATGTCTACATTATGCTGAATGAAGTGAGCTGGCCAGAAAAGGCAGATGTTGCCTAGCTGTACTTACGTGAAGCACAGAGCAGTTAGACAGAGACAGAAACTACAAAAGTAGTCACTGCAGTTCACAGGCAGGGAGACAAGAGGGTGTTTACTAGGAAGAGAGCTTCAGTTTTCCAAGGGAATGGATTTATGAGTTGGATGGAGTTTCGGGTCCACAGCAGTGCGGGTGGGGTTAGTACCAATGAACTGTACACACAACACCTTCAAGTGGGAGGCTGACAGTGGTGGAGGCAGGGGCTTAGAGTTCAGGGATGGTGGGGCTGGATGCAGCCACGGTTATCACTAGACTCCAATGCTGACAGCTTTACACCACTACCCTTTGGGCTAGCATTTCATGAAGGAGCAGGTGAGGTTCCTGGACTCAGAGAACTGGAGCTGCATTTTGAGGGGCACAAGATCCTCTGAGCTTTGGGTTTCTAGTTAGGTCCTATCAGCCCATTATGGGAATGTTGGGATGAACGAGATCTCATAGGAAAGTATTCAACATGCAGGACATGCTCAGCTTCCTCCCCTCTCCAGTGAGACAGCAGGTCTGATGGCGCCTGAGCTCTCCTTGGTATTTCCCTTTTGCTCAGGGAGCTTGGCTTAGCCTTGGCACAACATTGCTGCCCTGAGTCAGGCAGGGAAAGTATAGCACAGGGATAGAAAACACACTAGAAACAGGAACTTCTGGTCCAAGTCCTAAGAGGTGGGAATGAGGCCAGCAATGTTCCTTCTTCTGTGGAGGCTGGACACAGAATAGTCAGGCCAGGCACCAACTACACAGTAAAAATTATAGCTCGACTTTAAAATGTTTCCCAAAAGGTCATGAGGAAATATCAGCTCAAACTTTCAATAAGAGTCCAGAAAGATGCCAGCCTGAGGCAGCACACACAAGAGCCCACAGCACAGCCTGTTCACTATGACAAGAGCTAGACTTCAACAGCACACACACTGCCCACAGCACAGCCTGTTCACTGTGACGAGAGTTAGACTTCAACTTTGAACGGTGGTGTGTCCTTAAGCAGTGGTAAGAACAGAGAAAGTCTGCACAAAGCCAAAAAACCAACACACTCAAGCTCCACTCTGACAGCTTTGGGGAACGTGACCTTCGGCAGGGCCAGGACAAACTGCAAATGGCAGGAGCTAATAGAAATGACACAATTTTGTTGAAAATAAATCATGGATAAAATACCTAGAAAAAACATGACAAAGCTGTCAGGGCTAATTATCCATGGGGTGGGAGAGAGAGACGGGAACACTGCAGTCTCTCTGTATAGTCACTATACCCCGGATGTTGCATGAGCAAAAATTACTTTTATAATAAGAAAAATAATCAAGACACCTAAAAACTAACAAATGTGCTAAAATTAGCTTTTGTTAGGTAAACAAGGATAAATATAATTTTAACAGGAACAGACAAAGTAAATGCCAAGGCCAACAACACTCAGTTCTAGCTCTTTATTCTGAGGGAAACAGAAACGGGAGAGGCAGAAATGACAGGAAGGTGCTTCAGAAACTTAAAACAACACCACACAACACACCACACCACCATGAGTAACGTCAATTAAAACGTGTGTAACAAGACTGTGCTCAGAACAAATTATGTTCTTTCTCGACAATGGCATTTCCATAAATAGCATTCTGTTGTAGGCCAGATGACTTCCAAGGTCATCACCTAAGGGCTGAAGATGTGGTTCAGTGGTGCAGTCAGTAGGGCTGCACTCAGCCCTGGGCTCCAGTCAGCATCCAGGCATCTGAAGGGAAGGTGGTGCAGAGGAAGGAGTGCTCACCTTTCAAATACCTGGCTTAGTACTCCTGTCCTACAGGAGATGTCTGCAACTCTACTTTTACTATTATAACCAGGAATCCCTTAAGGAGCCTAAAAGCATACTTGGCCTTTGCTAACCCTCTATAGTGTGTTATGGCTGACTTCCTCTATGAACCTTGCTTCCAGGTTCCATCTGCCTTAGCCTCCATTGGTACTCTTGCTGTTTGACAGTATGGTGCTGTAAGGGCGGACTGAGTTCTGTGTATCCATTTGCCATGTGATAGGCTCTCAGTAATTGGCTCAATACTCCTAGTAGCTCCTGTTACTCCTCAGCTTCAGGTTATAATCACCCCAGATCTCTTCATGATGCGCTGACCCCAACCATCAGATTATCTCTGTTATTTCATAATTGTAATTTTGCAACTGTTATGGGAATGTAAATGTCTGATGTTCAATTTCCAATACCAAAGATTTTCAGAGAAAGGAGCTTTTCAGAGAAGGGAAGCTAAGCTATCTTCCATTTGTCAGGCCAGTGAAGACAGCAATTAAGTACTCATAAAGGACAAAGTTCTGAGACTGAGAAGGAAGGTTTGCTCAGTTGTGGGGACAGCGAGGGCTGCAAAGTGCTCCAACTCCCAGCACTGCCTCGGGTCCACACGGCCTCTCGCCTGGTGTTCTGAACAGCTCATGCCCCACTACTCATGTATCTCCCCACTCCTACCTACCGCTTCTCAAATGTTCCTCCACCCTGAAGCAGCCGTGTGACTTTGAAACCTCAAATCTAATCAGTAGCCAGGAGAGCACAATATGGATGGTGGGCCCACTGTACAGAGGGCCAGGCGAGGCACCCTGGCCTGGGTGAGACTGAGAGAAAACCTCCTCTGCTTTCCCTGAGCCACCATGACCTGAGTTTGGAACATGGCTGACATAGCACAGCACAGCGACTATGTTCCTGGTTTTGAACAGTGGGGCTTACTCCAATGCAGAGGCTGAAGGTAACACAGACTTTAGAAAGTAAAACCCAACTAACAACTGCACCTGTACTGCTCTCAGGACCCTCAGTGCTGGGCTCTGGGACAGACGCACAGAGAAGCAAGAACAAGGGAGTTAGGCTGTCTTGTTCCCTGGCCAGGCATCTGCTAAAATGTTTGAGGGAGTACTGGAGAGGAGCTGGCAAAGAGGTAACTTTCTGTTTCTCAGTCAGGAGGTAAAGCTGGGTCAGGGCTGCTGCACTAAACGGTGCAGGAAGGAGCAGGAGGAAAGGAGCCCACCCGAGTGTGGGGAAGTCTCATGCTGTTTGAAGAAACTCAGAAGAAAACAGAGTAATGGTCAAGTCTTGTCTGAATTTGAGCCCTAACATCCTTGAAAATATCACCCTTGTCTACTCTAGAGCTAACCTTGGGCTGCTCTAAGTGTGAACACACACAGGTACTTGGTACACTGACATTACTCAGAGTTGGCACCCAGAGGTGAGGAAGATAATGGCCTCCCATTGCTTTCCCAACACAGGATAGATCTATTTCTCCCACACAGTATGACCTTAGCTTGACACATATGTAACTGGATTTATGTTAACATGTATTACACACATGTTAGATGGAAGGTATCCTATGTATGTATGATGTTACAATGATAAAGTCCTGTGTGGAAAACCCTGGCAATGAACTCTGGGCTTCCTGAGGAGCCTAAGTGCCACATCTGTGGTTTACTGAGAACCAGGGGCCTATTCCATTTCCAAGAACACAGGTATCCATATGGCGGCCAGTCTTTTTCTTCTTCAGATAAGGGCTGATTTTCTGAGGGGAAAATCATTACTGTGCTTCACTTACAGTATATGTCAGCCAGAAGTACATGCGTATACCACACAAAGGTAGTACTTACACCTACCAAGCATAGAACATCACAATCATAACATGTTGTGTTCCCTCTGAGAGTAAAAGAGTAAGGAAGTTACTACAAATGACTGAAGACTATAACTCTCTCACAAAGAAGACAGAACAAGAAGCAAACAGCCAGCTCTTGTGATAGCCTGCAGACAGGACAAAATCCCACTAGAAAACTGCCATTTAAAAGCTCTGGGGGCTAGGAATACAAAGTAGATCAGCAAAGTATTTGCCCTGGAGTCCCAGGACCCAAGCGTGATCACAGAACCCATGTAAGAAAGGCCAACACTCTGGCTTGTGTTTGTAATCTCAGCACTGGGAGGTCGAGGCAGGAAGAACCCCCAGGACTCCCTGGCCACCCAGCCTAGCTCAGGGACAACTTGAGAAGACTCTGAAGAAACCAAGCATGGCTTCTGAGAACAACACCTGAGTTTGTCCTCTGGGCTCTATATGCATGCACACACATGTACAACCATATACACATGCACGTACACACATGTATATGTGAGCACATGCACACATACACATACATATATGAAAGCCATCTATTTCTGAGACCATCACAATATTCTCTTCCCTGTGGAGGTTGTTTAAATAATACATTGCAAACAGGTTTCTTGCAGGTTCTGAGTTCATTTACCATTTCACTAACAAGAACAAGCAAACCAATGTTCTCTGTAGCAAACGGACAAGACAGGATGTCGCTTAGTCAAAGAAAATAAGACCTTTATAATCCCTGCTCCCTGGAGGCACAGAGACTCAGGAGAATGATCATGATATACTCAACAACTACTGGAAACAATTTTAATTAAATAACAGGACAACCTCAGTAAACAGAGGAACATGGTTCAGGGGGAGGCAGGGGAGTTTTCCTACTTAACACAAGCTACAATGAAAAGAACAAACCCATTGGTAAAGCCTTCAGGTAAGCAGACTCCAAGCAGTTACCTACAAACTCAATGCTCTCTCCAGCTGGGCCAAACGCAGGGCAGGCAGATGAGTGTCATGGCGGTCTTCACAGGGAAGTGTTCTAAGGTGGTATTACTGCTGCTGGCCTTTGCCTCGTTCTGTCCCACATACCTAGTCTCTTTGTGCCCCAGCTTTCAGGAGCTTCTTTTTAAGTGTGACTTTAGACACCCGGTAGCATTGTACAGGAAGAACAATGCTCCGGTAGCACCTGTCTGCACAGTGGATGCTTAAGTAGATATGTGCATGTGTGTGCCTAAGTACCCTGTATACAAGTGGCTTCACCCTATCTTGGAGAGGTTCTCCTTACAAAGAATGATAGCCCAACCTTAGGCTGACAAAGGCAACCCATCTCCTGGCTTGCTGCAATGGTAAGGTCACAGTGGTAGGACATCCTAGTTACTGACTGGTCAGTTGAGGCCTGTCCCCCTAGAACTTTAGGATGTGATGTATTTGAAGACAGCCTATGGGGGGGTGACCAAATTAAATGAATCTGTTGTGATGGGCCCCAATCTACCCAGACCTGCTTCTAGGGAGTTTAAGACACAGAGACACAAGCTGAGAAGAGAGGACTTGGAAGGGACTGAGCCTACTGAACCTTAGAAATTAAATTCTGCTGCTGAGAACAAGCAGTCTCCTTGTGAACAAAGTGTTACAGGTTATGAGCACACCTCCCATGGGCAGAACATCAGGATGTGGACTCAACAGAGGAGTTTCCCTGGCTTAAACCTGAGAGGGACATCTGGAAAATCCAGCCAGCAAAGCAACATTGGGCAGGTGACAGGCTTCATCTCCCCTTGATGGCTTCTGCCCATGTCTCATCCACCACACTCAGTCCTTCTGAGAAAGCCACTCCACCCAGCTAGCCACCAATAAGTGTATCCAGACCACTAGCTCCTTTTTTTTACTTCCCATGTCTAGTCAACAACAGACCCTACACATTTTCTTCCCGAGCATCTCTGAGATTCTACCAACAGCAGCATCTTGTATCCTGGCCTGAGTCAGAGAGTGCTTCCCCAAAGACCTGAAGACACATTAGCCATCTTCTTGCCTGGGTCCTGCTGGAGCCTCTAAGGCAGACTGATGGCAAGAAGAATGGGGTTGATACAGCACCTCTCTGTTCACAGTGGAGGGAAGAGTAGACAGGATACAGTACTCTCAGTGCTAAGTTGTTTCAGCCTCTCTGACTCCAGACATCCACCCTCTTTTCCCATGAAGGTTTTCTCCAAAAGGCTCAGCAGCTGTTCTCTGTACCACTTCTGCTGAATTTGACTTCTTCCTCAGGTACCATTCTGAGGTCAGAATCCTCAGGAAAATGCTCTGCCCTGATCCCAGAATAGTACTTGAAATCAGCAACAACATCTATCTGGCTCCTTCCCCCCATGAAAGTCCTGTTAGAGTCTGTGTGGCTGACTAAATTTTTCTAGCTATAAAATAGAGAAATTTGTGTCTGCTTTCAAATAATAGAGGAAAAACAAATGATTGGTTGCATTCAAAGCTAGATGCTTTGAGGATCCTGAGATCAACAGGATGGCCTCTCCCCTATGATAACTCAGAGCACAGGGTACACACCCAAAGTTTATGCTGGAGCTGGGGGTAGTGGATACTTCCACTCTACTGTAAGCACTGTCCCATGTACCACCCATCAAATGGGTACACAGACTAAGGGACTTGTCTAGGCTTTTCATCATATGAAGCTGATTTCTAGGCTTACCAAGCATGTGACACATGCCCATATAATGGGATTGTTGATCCTACCGAAAGATACCTGGGTGATCACCCAGACAGGTGTTCCTATGGCGAAGGGCAATCATACAGTACTCAAGCTCTGTGTGCCTTGCCAAAGCTGCACTGCTTTCTTTCCTGGCAAGATAGTTGGCACTTCTGTTACTGTTCTCTGATTTTGTGTCATTTCTCTTTGTCACGACTGCTCTGATCACTAGCCCAGAATCACAACCACTATGCATTCTCTAAAACAGCTTCAGGAGACTGACATATGAGGTAGAGTAGTATGTTGAGTAAAGATAATTATTGAGTTATTTATATCTAGAAACTTTCACCGTAGCCAAAGGAAAATACGCTGAACTGCTAGATTTAATGTACCCTTGTTATATTACAAGGTAGGGAGATGAGCTTAACAGTATTCTTGAGGTACCCCTGCCTCTGCTAAACCAAAGGAGGCCTCATATAAGTCAGCTGTGATTTGGCTTTGGCCAAGTGAAGTGAAATATTCTTCTGGGCTGCTTAGAAACACAAGGCCAAATCTCATTCATAGACTTCCATCTGTAATCGCCGGACCAACCTGTTCCAGTGGACTTGTTGCAGTCCTGGAGAGCATCATGGCTTTGCTGGCAGTTCTACAGCACAGGAGGGATGGATAAGCTGAATGCACAAGGAACTGAAGCAGAGAACAAATGAGAGCTCGTGGCGGGGGGGGGGGGTCTGAGTGGCCAGAATCTCTAGTGCATCTTCATTGAGCATGCCTATGTCTTGTCTGTCTGCTGGCAAAGTCCCAAAGCTGTGAACAGAGAAGGAGCCCATGACTTCTTTGTCATCTCTGCTGAGTCTGCCCAGCATCTCTGCCCAGCATCTCTGCCCAGCAAAAAACACCAAGGGGAGTCTGGAGGCTAAGGGAATGGGGCTTTCGTTATGCCACTTTGGAGAAACCTATCTTGATGGTTAATTCCAGGTACCAGGTATTCAACTGTGCCTCCTAGTTCAGGAACACTCAAACCAACATGGTAGAGACAGTTCCAGAAAGAAGGGAAACCCCTAGGAACCAAGTTTGGAACACGACAAGGTTATACACTGACATGTTACAAGTGAAAGGAAGACATAAATAAACACAAACATAAGTACCTTCCCAGAAGCACCAAAGATGACTCCATCCAAAAAGAGAAGCAAATGGAATGTAACACAAGACAAACATGAAGGAACACCCTGGAACGAAGACATAGATCCCAAGATATTGGCTGCTAGCAGGCAGAGTGGGTACCAAGACAGGAAATGGAGGTCTCTGAGAGAGACTGTCTCAAGAAGCTGACAAAGGCAGAAAACCTGAGACAGTCAATGTCCTGTCTGAAAACTGACAGAGCAATCTTCCCAGAAGAGGAGTCTGAAGGTAGACTTGCTCATTTAAAAAAAAAAAAAAGCTACACTGATTAAAAAAACCTATCAATGAATAAAGTATGCAGGAAAAATAACCATAACATACACAACTGGACTGTGAGTAATGCTTAAACTAATGTACACATGGGTAAGATGTTATCAGCACATACTGTTCATGTAACACAAATCAGGATTTAGTGACTCTGGGGAGAGAGGGATGGAAGAAGGACAGAGCTGATCTTCATCATTTGGCACACTCTACAGGAATACTGAGCAGATGCAGAAACAGCAATGCAAGCATGCCATTTAGATTATGGGAACAAACTGGGAAGCTTACTGGGGTGAGTGAAGAACAGGTGCACAGGCAGGGCCACTGCTTTTCATAATCGTGACGATGTCTAACTAACTCATTAGTCTTCAGGCACATGACAAAGTCAGAAAAGTAAAAAAGTAAAGATGCAAATCACAGCCCTGGTGTTGTCATTACAAAACAGTACCTGTGTCATCTACAGAAATCATTATGTAGTTTTGTTGCTTCAAGGCTTCACAAGTGCCAGGCATGTGCTGTAAGACAGACAGACAGACAGACAGACAGACAGACAGACAGACAGTCATACCTGGAGGTCAGAGGGTAGTTTCTACAATCACAAGATAACCTTTAAGTTTATATTTTTCCAAACCTACTTTTAATACAGGTTCTCAAATGCTTTGACCCTCCTTTGTCCTTCACTGTCCAAAGGTAGAGGAGGAAAGATAGTTAACAGGATAAGGGGATATGGACCTGCTTAGAAATAGTTCTTTGGGAGCAATTCCAATTTCCTTTTGACAGGATATCAGCAGTCCAGTTCAGTAGTGTTAGGATAGCAAATATGACTCAGCAGCAGCAACATGATCCAGCAGAAACCACCAGGCCTTCGCTGAATCAGCAAGAGTCAGTAGGATCGACCAGGACCAGCTGGAACACCAGAAGTTCTCTGCCATGCCTCTCTCAACAAAGCTATCATCAGCAAAGATGTGAGACCAAGAAAGCATTGTGGAGCTAGCTGTTTAAGCACACCACCACTGTTGCCGGATCCCAGTTATACTCTCTCCAAACATCACGTGTCCTCTCAAAACACCACATGAGTCTGTCTCAGGAAAACACCATGTGAGTCTACATCACATGCACACACATGCATGCACATGCACACACACACATGCACATGAACATGTCAGGTGCTGTGCTCTGACTAGATATGGCTTATATGCTGATTAAATGTTTCAGCAAGAGATTAAAAAGGGCCTGGTCTTCTCAGTGTATCCCAGCGAAGAAATGAAGTTATATTTAGATCAAACTGCCCCCAATTGGGGGAAGGGAGCCATGCATGGATACCATCATGGGCCATTACTTCACCCTGAAGGAGAAGTGAATCAGACCCTTCCCATCAAGGGAACAAGATGTTCTGCGGCCCTGACTGAGCTTAGTGCCAGCACTTGGTCTATGTGAGCCAGACCTAGATAGGTCCTCTATGTAGGACAGGTGGGTTTTCAGAGGAACCCTAAACTCATACCCTCAAACTTAGATGCTTCTCAACTTATGATAAGGACATACTCACTATGAAAATATTCATATTTCACTCAATATGAAAATATTGTAAGCTGAAAATACGCTTGTTCCACCTAGCCCTTCAGAACATCCTTGCTTAATGACACACCATGCTGTCTCTGTGTATCCTCATGACCACGGGGCGGAGTGGGAGCTCTGCAGCTCCTCAGCAGCTCCAGAGAACATGGAATGGTGTGTCACCACTCAAAAGAGAGACTCAAGCCCCACACTCCAAGTATGCATTTTACTGCATGTGAACTTGTTTAACATCATTACACTGTCATAGAGTGCTACGTGTGAGGGCCCATTGTGATGGTCAAGCTATCAGGATCTACAAACAACTGCGGGTATATTTCTGGGTGGGTCTATGTGGAAATCCTTATAAAGAATCAGTTGAAGGAAGAAGTTCCTCCCTCAAAATGAACAATATCATCTGATGGGTGACTCAGGATGAAGCCCAAGCAAACAGCAGGCCTACCAGTGTCTGTTCCTGCCACTGAGTGTGCCCATTCTGCTGGAGAGTGTGCCCGCCCTGCTGGTGAGTGTGCCCACCCTGCTGGTGAGTGAGTATGCCTGTCCTGCTGGTGAGTGTGCTTGTGAGTGTGCCCACCCTGCTGGTGAGTGAGTATGCCTGTCCTGCTG
>NW_021604753.1:2352387-2372707 GCF_004785775.1 Grammomys surdaster | reverse complement strand
TGTGAGTGTGCCCACCCTGCTGGTGAGTGAGTATGCCTGTCCTGCTGGTGAGTATGTCTGTGAGTGTGCCCACCCTGCTGGTGAGTGAGTATGCCTGTCCTGCTGGTGAGTGTGCCTGTGAGTGTGCCCAACCTGCTGGTTTGTTCCTTCTACAGCCATCCTCTGGTGAAAGCTGACTCCAGCTGCTTTAGCCTTCCAACATGGATGAAAGACCAGTGAGTCTCCAGTAGCCTCCAGGCCTTCAGCAGCAAATGGGGACTGTGGCGTCTCCCAGCATTGTAGACTACACAGCTACTGGCTTCTCAGGCTTTCGAGCACGCAGCCAGCCATTGCAGTCTATCTAGTGAGTCCCCTACTATAATATGCACACACTCTATCAGTTCTGATCCTCCAGAGAACCCTGCCTGACATAGTAAGTCACAGTCACGTATATGTCCTAGCTTCACCAACAGATGAGAAGGCAAAACATTTGTGGATTTTAGTTCTCACTGTCCAGAAACTCCTGACTGCTCCAAGAATTGGTTAAATTCTAACCCCCAGGGCAAATGCCCAAAGAAAGAGAATGTAGAGGAAAGAGAAAAACAAAGGAAAGAACTCAGCCTGGGAATTCTCTGCACTGGCTTCATAAGTCTTTACCAGCATCCACCTGTGCCCAGGACTCTGTGGAAACAGAGAGGAGAGTATGCACACATTCCTCTTTGTGTGTTTGTGTTTGTGTGTGTGTGTGTGTGTGTGTGTGTGTGTGTGTGTAACTTATACTATAGTGAGGAGAGATGAAGTGTCAGTGCAGTGAATAAGTAAGACACACGATAAATTAGACATACTAGTGTGGTAGAGAAAGAAACGCTGAGGAAGAGTTCCATGAGCCCGCAGGACTGGGCAGAACCACAGTGTTCAAATGGGACAGACTCCCCGAAGAAGTGGAGCCTGTGTGACGGATGAGTGGTGGGAAGCAGGAGTTCAGGTACAGGAACAGGGGTCTGAGAGGAAGGAAGGCTGACACACATGTGTGAGAGCAGTGTGTGGACGGGACATAGATGCAGAGAACACGCTGCTACTGTGAGCTCTGCTAGCCTCAGAGGTGAGTGCAGGAAGGATTGCAGGGAGAGCCTTGTGGCCACTACTTAGGGGCTTACTCTGGATTCTAAGAGCCATGGACTATCTCTAGAGCAATGGATCTCAACCTGTGAGTCACAACACCTTTGGGGGTCAAACAACCCTTTCACTGGGGCTGCATATCAGATATCCTGCATATCAGATATTTACATTATGATTCATAACAGTAGCAAAGTGACAGTTATGAAGTAGCAGCGAATATAATTTTATGGTTGTGGGTCAGCACAACATGAGGAACTGTATTAAAGGGTTGCAGCATTAGGAAAGCTAGAACCACTGCTTTAGAGGGTTTTAGAGGGAAGGATGGGCTTCCTTGGGATGGAGCTTTCCAATAACCTCAGGCTATAATGCTTATTTATTGCTGTTGCTCTATTACTCCCCAGCCCCTTTTGTAAGGGAGTCAAGGTCTCAATATGCAGCCCTGGCTGGCATCAATCACACAATCCTCCTGTTCCTGCTTCCTGAGTGTTGGTAACACAGCTACATACTACCCTGGCTTGGCTGTAACATACAGTTGTCTGAGCTGTCAAGCCTTGTCTGGTTGTAGGAGTCTAGAACCATGCTGGGGTGCAGTGGCCAGAGTACTGCAAGAAAGAAAAGGCTGGTGCTGGGCAGCAAGGGGCTCTGAGGTCCCCATGGTGGTAGCCAGATGAGGAACAGTGGGAGGTGTCTTAGTTATGGTTTCATTGCTGTGAACAGACACCATGACCAAGGCAACTCTTATAAGGACATTTAATTGGGGCTGGCTTACAGGTTCAGCAGTTCAGTCCATAATCATCAAGGTATGAACATGGTAGCATCCAGGCAGGCATGGTGCAGGAGGAGCTGAGAGTTCTACATCTTCATCTGAAGGCTGCTAGTGGAAGACTCACTTCCAGGCAGCAAGAAGGAGAGACTTATAACCCATACCCACAGTAATACACCTACTCCAACAGGGCCACACCTTCTAATCCTGACACTCCCTGGGCTGAGCTACACCATCACAGGAGTCAGCTAGAAGATCTCTATGTAGATCCCTCTCTACCACCTGAAAGGCGAGAGGACTTGTTCATCTTTAAAATACATGCACAGCAACTCACTGTCTGTAGCGAAGTCACTCCAGGAGTAGTGATGGCATCCCCACTGACACTGCTAACTTGGTCCTTTTCCTAAAGCTGTATTTATTTTGTGTGTGAGTGTGTATGTATGTGTATATATGTGCTACAGCTGTCTGTGTAGAGTCAGAGAAACCCGTAGGAATCACTCCTTCCACAACATGGATTCTAGGTTGTCAGGCTTGACAGCAAGCACCTCTGCCCACTGAGCCACATCGTTGGCTCCTCTTTTTATGGATGGTCTTCCCATGTAGCCTAAGCTAGCCTTAGGCTCACAATCCTCCTACCTTACCTCCCAAGCACTGAAATGATGGTGTGCACCACCATCCCTGGTGCTGACAAGGTCCCCAGTGCAGGCAGAGGAAATGCTAGCTTATGCCTAAGTCTGGATTATTCTTTCTTAGAAAATTAGAGAACTTCAAAGAGTTGCCTTCATCAGATTGGCCTGTAGGCAATCGGAAGAAATTTGGGAAGGAGAATGAGAAAATCATCCCTAATTCTGCACCACCCAGAGGAGATGAGAGTAACACACTGATGTATTTCCTCTCTACTCCCTTTACATGGACTTCTCCCAGCTGAACTCATGCTGCACTTGCATCTGTGTGCTGCAGTAGGTAGCAAATGTCTATGGGACATTTTCCTGATTTCTAACTAATGGAGGAAGGTCCAGGCCACTGTAAATGACGCAAGAAAGGCAGCTGAGTAGGAAGCTGGACCCAAGTTAGTGCACAGAGTTCCTCAACGTTGTCAGCTTCCGTTCTTGCCTTGAGTTCCAGCTTTGGCTTCCCATGAAGATGGATTGTTGCTTAGAAATGGAAGATGAAATGAACCCTTTCCTCCTCATGTTATTTTTGATCATGATGTTTATCATAGCAACGGAGACATAAACTATAACAGGTACATGTTACGACTCCCCAAGATTACCCATGTGTCCGTCATGAGAGACAGTCGAGGAAAGCAGTCTCGTGAAGAGGCTTCTGCAGCCACTCACAAAGGCACCTTCAGTAACACGGAGGCATGTGTGCTACCTACTGCAGCACACAGATGCAAGTGCAGCATGAGTTCAGCTGAGAGAAGTCCATGTAAAGGGAGTAGAGAGGAAATACATCAGTGTGTTACTCTCATCTCCTCTGGGTGGTGCAGAATTAGGGATGATTTTCTCATTCTCCTTCCCAAATTTCCTCCAATTGCATATCTATTATATATGTATTTATAATTACATGTACTAAAAACCCCTGTACATTATTAAAAAGACATGTTGTGGGGCTGAAATGTCTGAATATTTTAGTTCCCAAATGCGTAACTATAAGCTGTGGACATGAATATGGATGACCGCTGTTTCACTTATTGTGAAACAAGGATGCTGGGATTTTCCAGCAAAAATAAAACGGCAAAGCCTCCTGGCAAAGTGCTTTGCCTCCTGAAACTGGAAAAGGTTATGTAAATTACTTAGAGCCTTAAGAGCGGGGACCAACCACTGGGTAAATGCCTATTAAGTAGCCCACAAATGAGACCCTGTGTTAGAAATGATAACTGTGCTCGTAAAACGAATGCCACTTCGTTAGGCACCAAACACAAAAATCACCCCAAATTATAGCTGCATTTTTTTTCAGTTGCAATACCATTAACAAACCATTTTGCCAAAGTACGTTTAATACTGACATATTATATCTGCTATCCACGGATGGGCAGATGAACACCCAGTAGAAAAAGATGCACACCAGCATTCCACAGAGGGTTGCAGGAGGCACTGCCTCACTATGGAAGCTGAGTAGGTTTGAAGGGAGGCTACTTTGGGTGTGTGTCATGATTCTGCCCTTCCAGAAGTAAACAGCCAAAGCCAGGTAATTTATTCTTCCAAGAACTGCTTCCAATCTCAAGATAAGACTATAGTGCATACTTTTTCATAACAGAAACAAAAATAAGGAAGTGTGTGTCTGTGTGTGTGTGTGTGTGTGTGTTGGGAGAGTGCCTACAATAGAGCCTATAGTATAGGCCTATAGTAGACACTGTATGCATAACAGAACAAATGGATGATCAAGGCCGTTGAGTTTCCTCTGCCAACTCAGGTACTAGGGAAGCTGTCAAGTCTGTAGCCCTTTCTCTGGCTGAAAGTGGCCAATGGACAAAGGGTGACAAGCAGAAACCAGCTAGTGGGAATTCTGGAGAACATATCTGCTTTCTTATCAAGGGTCAAGATCAGTGGTATAGCTCCCCTTCTTTCTCCTGGAGACATGACAACTGGTTCACTGTGGTTATTCTGCAACCAGGAGGAAAGTAAGAAATTGACAGATACTGATCATGATGTGTTCAGCAATTAAGTCAATGTACGAAGCTGACATCCTTTAGACTCATGTGGGAAAGATAAGCCCTGCTTTATTTACGACACCATACCCTTCCTAATGAATACAAACTATCACTATGATCAAGCCTGGCTCTTGCGGTCGAGAGGTGCAGATGACTGTATGTTTGAGATGTGACTGTCATGGAGCAGAACTCACCTGAAACTTGTTCCTGTATATCAGGGATTTTAAGCCAGCTGATGCATCCAAAGCCATCTTCCCGGGTGTGTGACAAGACTGTTGGAATGGGGCAAGGTAAAGGACAGCATTCTCCACAAAGTGGATACAAAGATCCATTTAGGGACCTTGTAAAGGGCAGAATACTGGCAGAGAAGCACCTGGCAAGGTCAGGAGAAGGCAGACTGGCAGCATCCAACTCTTCTGAAGGATACTGGGCTGAAGAGTTAGCAATGGTATGGTTAAGCATGTAATCTCCCTTTGGCTCCTTGTTGGGAGCACTTTGATGTTTTCTCCATTAAATAACCTAAGCTGTTGTATTATTCAGGGTTCTCTAGAGGAACAGAATGTATAAAATGAATCTCTCTCAATCATTCATTGATTATATATATATATATATATATATATATATATATATAATCTATCTATCTATGTATAAATATATAATATATAATATATATGGGATTTACTAGAATAGCTTATAGGCTGTGGTCCAGGTAATCCAAAAATGGCTGGTTATGAATGGAAGGTCCAAGAAACTAATAATTGTTCAGTCCACAAGGCTAGATTCTTCAGCTGGTTATCAGTATATGCCAGAATCTTGAAAAAGTAGGCTCTAATGCCAGTGAAGAAACAGACTTGCTAGGAAAGCAAGAACAAGCAGGCAAAAAATAAGAGCTTTCTTCTTCCATGTTCTTTATATAGGCTTCAGGTGTGGCCCAGGTTAGAGGTCCACCTCAAAAGAGTTGGATCAAAGGTGTATCTTCCCACTTCAAAGGTCTGGATTAGAAGTGGATCTTCCCACTTCAAATTAAGCAAAACTCCCACACAAAGTATCCCTCTAGTAGGGAGTTTTAGTTAATTCCTGATATAGTCAAGTTGACAACCAAAACTAGCCATCACGCCTGTGATGGACAGCTGCCACACTTATTCTTGGGTCTGCAGCCTTGAGAGAGCTACTACCCAAGGAGTTCCTTCTTCAACAAATGGACAGATCATCATCATGACAGCCCGGTTGCTTTGAACATTCAAGGTCAGGCCATTTAGCAAACTCCACTTCAGCTGTAATCTATATGGCCTTGATTGTCAACTTGACTGCATCTGGAAAGAAATGTCCTCTGGGCAAGCCTGTATTTCCAGAGAGGTTGAATTGAGGAGGAGAGACCCTCATGTGATGAACAGCATCCCATGGGCTGGGGTTCTTCTCAGAATAAAAAGGGGAAAAGGGAAAAAGCAAACTGAGCTCTAGCCTTCATGTCTCTCTGCTTGCAGACTGCTGATACAATGTGCCCAGAGGCTTTGCACATCCATCACAACAATGGGCTATGCTGTCACACTGGGAGGCAAACACACACCCTCCCCTTCTGAGGCTGCTTTTGATGGGTGTTTGTTACAGCACTGAGAAAGTGACTAGCATGGAAGGCTGGTGTAGTAGGCAGTTGTCACTGAGAGAGACCCATCCACATGGCTTCCTGGCTGTTACAAATGGTAAAGTGTCAGGAGCCATAATGGAACAAGCTAATAACTAGCAGGTGATCATCCTGAGATGGCCTGCTTCAGATTATTATATAATCTGCAACAGGTTTGTCCTTGTGAAGCAAGGCTGTAAGGGATTCATTTTAGGAACGATATCTGCTATTAATATGCTTTTCCTGTTATTATTAAACTATATAACATTCACTAAGTAATAGCACACCCCTCTGGAGCAGATTTCTGCAGATACATGAAGATATACTTACTGTCTTGTAGTGATGCTATATAGACAAACAGATGACTTCTTAAGTCTTAAAGATGATCCTAAAAGAATTCCTAAAATTATACCAGTGATTATTAAGCTCTTTTATAAAGGACTGCTATTAGGTCCTTTTCTGATTGTCAAAACTGCGATGAGAATTCTGCCAGTCACCAGTTAATTGCTCTTAGATAGTAACCAGACTTTCTCCTACTCAGAGCACATTCTAAGAGGTTGTAAAACAATTAACCAAAGGTCATTAAAAGGGAACTAACGATCTATTATAAGACAGAATATAAAATATTGACTGTGTTTATCTATACAGACCTTCACTAATAACTTAGTTATAGTTTTAAACCTTCAGGGAATCTGTGGAGCTGAGACAGGTGATAGATGTTTAGCCAGATAACTACCCCTAATGGATATGCATGTAAACATTCTCTGTTGAAAACTTCTATTTCAATTTATGATTTGATTTTGTGTGTGAACTTGTGATGAACTTTGTAACCTGTGATCACATACTCTGAAAGATGTACAAGTACTGATGACAAAGAGATGAGAAGCAGATAGAGAAGAATTCCCCATCCAACCCCCACTTAGGATCTTTCTGATTTTCCCCTTAGGTAGCTTTCATAGAAAACTTTTTACAACTTAATAATAAACATTATAACTACTTTTCTAAGTGTCCCTTTTCTTCCTGCCTACTTCCAACTAGCAGGTTGAAAGAACCATGCAGTTCCTGCTGAGATAGAACAAAGACTATTTACTTAATCCTTTGCTGTTTTTAGGATGAGGTGATAAGTGCCAGAAACTGCAGTTTCTGTTCTCAGAGGAACACAGAAGGCAGGTCATCAGCAGTAGCATAGTAACTTAGACTTTTATAGTACATTTTTTATTATATAGCAATTCTAAATATCCGTAAGATAAAGTTTTACCCTCTGCTGAAGGAAGCTCTTGCCCCTCCACTGCCTCAAGAAGAATCTACAAGAAAGAACCCCCCACCCCCCACTGGGGCTACCCACCCCCCTCTCCCCAGCCAGTAGAGTTAATGTTCTCAGCCAGGAGCTGCAAAATCCCCAGAATGCTGGAGGCAGAGTTTACTGGGCCATTCTGGTGGAAGTTTAGACCATCAGAATACTGACAAAAATATGGACAGTAAAGACTGTGCTCATTAAATTTCAGGGGGGAACAAGGACTTTATGGGGAACACAGCTAGAGGCTATTCATGTTGTATTCTGGCAAAGAATCTGGCAACATTTGTACCCATCCTGAAAACTGGAGGGAGGTAAGTTCAAAGGTAATGAATTAAGTGGTCTGGCAGAACAAATTTCAAGATGGCATAATGTTCAAGCTGTCTTGCTCAGATCACTGCGTTTATTTATGATGTGAAGAAATGAGTGGTTTGAAGGGGAAAGGATTGTGAGACAAACCCCGTGGAAGGCAGTGGTGATCCGAGAGCCCATTGCTAAACAGATTAACAGCACTAGAGTAAATCCCTCTTCACTAAGAAAATAGGAAGAGACTTTGAGGAAGATCTCACACACTGAGGGCTCCTCCAACTTATAGAGGCGAAAATCACTTGAAAGGAGAGGTCCAGAGCTGAGGGGCTCCTTGCTTCTTGTACCTGAGGAAGTGCTTCTCATGATTAACCATCAATGGGCACACAGGCCACTACAGCTAGGACAGAAGGGGTCAGACTACTTGTCTGTGCTTCTACAGCACATGTGCAAAGTCTAAGAGTTATGGGATCATGGAGAACCTACTTGCATGTAGTTTCTAGAAAGCACAGTGGTCAGGCAATGCATGCACAGAGCTATGAAGATCAGACCCAAGTTTCAGTGGAGACCCTAGGATATTGGATAGCCCAGGATTGTGAGACTTCTGCTGAGGAAAGCCAAAAGCATGGAGAACAGTTGGCTCGAGAGAGGATATGCATGCTATTGCATGCTGCAGAACTGGAGGAGTGGGGGATGCACAAAGTTGCTAGAGCCCAAGTGATTCTATCGCAAGCCCCAGGCAGCAGATACTGAGCTGCAGCGCTTGCTGTGTCTGCTTGGCTGGCTCTCAGGCTTCCTCTGCTCTGCTTTTTCTACTGCCTCTCCTACCCGCCTTTGGAATGGTAATGTCTCCTCTATGTACTGGGAGCATGTGGCCTTTTTAGAGTTTATTTTGCAGCGCTCAAGGACTCACCTTGAGTTTCTGAAGACCCTCAGATTTGAACAACACTGGACCTGTAAAGATTTTGGGAACTCTCAGATAAACTAGATGCATTTTGAATTGTGAGATACTCATGAGCCTTTGAGGACCCAGGAAGAGTGTTATGGATAAAAGTGATGTGTCTGAGTATCAAGCTGACAAGGGCAGGTCTGTGATGGGTAATACCCCTGTGAAACTGACCTGATCTGAAAATGGATACGTTGGGAAGTATGGCTGAAGAGGGAAGACTAACACGGATGTAGGCAGTGTCATGCCTTGGGCTTCGACCCCAGAATGAAGAAAAAGGAAAAGAAGAGAACCTGGGTAAGCACCTCATTCAGCACTCTCTTCTTTCTGACTAGCTGCCTCACACACCTGTTCCCATGCCTTCGCCTCCAGGATGGGCTGTATCCCCTCAAACTATGAGCCAAAATAAAAGCTTCCTTCCTTAAGTTGTCACTGGGAGTTTTGTCAGAGCAGTCAGAAATGTGACTGATGCACATGGCTTCTGCCACGGCCTGCACTAGTTCCCAGAGATTTCAGGGCAGCTGTGAGCACACTCCCAGCCATCATCCTTAGTGAAGTTCAAGAGAGGATAAGCAGCCTCTCCACTATGAACTCAGCAGAAGCTTCCCCAGAAGAGTCCTGATGTTCCCATGTGAGGCTTGTGATTGGTGTATATACAAAAATCTGTGCTTGGTATGCATATGAGGATCAAGACTGGTAGAACCAAAAGTCATCCACACACAAGGCTATGTGACTGGTGAAATCAGAAGCTGCCCAAATGTATGCCACGCCTCTCTTCTGGCAATAAGGAAATTGTTTTTCACCCTTCTTGTGGCAATTTACTACCCACATGCTGCCTTATCGTGAATACAGCGGACTAATCTAGTAACAGAACAAATGAAACCCCACCTCAAGTAACAGCAGCTACAAGGCAGCTGACTTCTAAAGTCCTGGGACTGCCAGGGCTGTTAGCTCTTGACTCACTCAGCAACTAAAAGGCGGTTGAAGATTTTCAGGAAGCCAGTGGGAGCAGAAACTGCTGAGAGCCAAGACTGTAGCACGTGAGAAGCTGTGAGGAGCGGAGAGAGTTACAGTTGAAAGCACCATCTCTAGAGAGGCTCCATAAAGCCACCATGGGTTAAGAGCAACCAGGTTCCAGATGCTGAGCTACAGCCAGGCACTCATAGCCCAGAACACTAAGTCTCAATGCCAGACTCCAGACATGAATTTCTGGGTTTGGAAGTTTGGAGCCAGAAGCCTCTAGTTCCTGGAAAACATGGGGAGGAGCCTCTCAGACTTTGAAAGCCTGGAGTCCTAAGCCTGGAATTCTCAGGACCTAGAGCTATCAGCCTCTTGAGTTTGCAAGCCCAGTCTGTTCTGTATACCTCTCCCACTTAAGAGCACGAGGCTTTCAACATTATGGGATCTGTTTCTCGACTCTGTATAACTTTCACCTGAGCAGGTGAAAGGCCCTTTCTCTAAACACGCTACCAGGTCTTAGGATGTGGGCAGGCCAGGATTCTCTAGGTTCTACTTCCACCTTGCTTCCCCCCTCACACCCTCAAGGACTGAAGACATCATTTAAGTCAGTTTGGCAAAGAGGCTGGAATGTTCCAAATGGATTGGTAGCTGTATAAAAACTACTTGTGGGTGTGGTGGATGTGGGAAACGGGGGGGGGGGGGGGAGGGGGGGGGGGGGGGGGGGGAGGGAGGGAGGGAGGGAGGGAGGGAGGGATAGGCAAGCTGCCCAGGGCATCCCCCCCTAAGGCCAGCACAGCAAACCATGCAGTGTGTTCTCTCCCGTCTTCTATTCTGCATTAGTTACATTTCTATTGCTAAAACACTAACACTAAAAGCAACTTAGAGAGTAAAGATTTTATTTTGACTTACGCTTCCAGAGAAATGAGTCCATCATGGCAAGAAAGCATGGCAACAAGCAGCAGGCATAGGGACTGGACCAGGATGTGGAGAGCTCGAATCCTCAACCACAGGCACAAAATTGAGACTGTGAACTGGCAGTGGCAGGACGCTTTTAATTGCAAAGCCCACCCCACAGCGAGGTACTTCTTTCAAGCCTGCACCACCTAAACCTCTACCACCTGGGAATCAAGTGTTCAAATGTCTGAGCCTATAAGGGCATCTCTCATTCCATCCACTGCCTGAGCCATCTGCACACCAGTGTCCACTGTCTCTTCTTCTGTCATCAGAAACAGGCTTTGCTCAAGGCAGTCCTGTGTCACAATGGCTCACATAACCCAATAAATACACTTCTCTTGCCTGTTTGTGCACAACCCCCTGGAAGTCCAGGGATGTTTGTGCAGACCAGATGTGAATTGTGGGACCTCAACTCAAGCCTACCTGGTGGTACATATGTTCGCAAAAGTATTCTAATTAGTGTGTTTGCCTTCCTGGCCATCTTTGGACCATGGGACAACAAGCAGGAAGAGGAAAACCACAGGGGCTGATGATCAAAGTGAGCCAGATCCTGTGTCCCTAAGGGCCCTGATGGGCGGCTGTACCACAGATGCCTCCTACTTCAATCTACCAGGACACTCATGGGTGGTCTACTATAGTCAGCATCACTGTCATGCAGGAGCACAGCATTTTGCCATATTACCGCATACAGTGTGACTACAAACAGTCATGGACTACCAATATCACAGAGCAAGACAGTATTCTGAGTATTTTCCCCAAAGAAATCATAGCTGTCTGTGGAGATGGATAATGTAGCCTGACTTAAACATGCAATGTGTGAACATCAAAAGATCAGATGGTGCTCCACTAATGTGTGTACTTGACAATATACTCCAGCACACCAATCCAGCAGCAGCTCTGGCTGACAGGGAGAAAAGGCTGCAGTCCATGCTGCTGTCACTTATCCAGCAGCTCCAGGAGCCAATGCTGCACTGAGACCATTTCCCCTTCCAACCCAGGAAGATGGCCTGGCATGACAATATAATGAGGCCCAATAACGACAGAATATGACAGTCACTCCAGGCCAACTGGCTGGCTGGTACCATAATGCAGTGGGCAAGATGGTAGAAAGGGTATATCATAAAACAGAATGGTTCTGCCTCACGAATGGCACCAGAGATGCTTGCAATGGTTTTATACCAGACATTTAAAAACAAAAGAAAAACCTCAATCCCCTTATAGATGCTTTTTTTGTGAAACAAGTGGATAGAGACAGACTTGTTTATGGAGCCCTGAGGGGAGTCACTGTGAGTGGAGAGACAGCCTAAAGCATTAGCAGTGGTCAGGAGACTGCTGCATTGTGATTCAGGACTAAGCTTGATTCCAAGCATGTGAAAATGGCTGTCATCGTTTGTTTCCCCTCATTAGGAAAGAAATTAGTTGGGCACTCCTGATCTGTTTATACGAATACCAGTGGAAATCGGCACCAGATACCAGGGTGGGCATGTGCTTCTGTAGGCAGAAGATAAAAATGAGCAGAGACATGGCTGGAGTTTTGGGAACAGGTTCAAGCTAGCTGCGCCACAAGGCACACTGCCTGGTGTGGAGTGCCAGCCATGCGAGTCTGTACTTCCCTCCTCTCTATGGCCAAAGACAACATGATTTAAACATTACAAAGAAATACTGCTCTTGCAAATCTACAAATTAAAGGACCCTTATACATGGTGATGGGAATGCAAACTGGTCCATTCAATGTACACATCAGTGTGGAGGCTCCTCCAAAGGAAAAGATTTACCCCATGAACCAGCTAAAGCATTCTGAGTCTCCAAGTCAGCATATCACAGAGATAGTTGCATATTTATGTTTACTGTAACACTATTCACAAGCCCCAAGTTATGGAATCAGCTGAGATGTCCACCAACAGATAAAGAAATGTGATATGTATACATAAAGGAGTTTTAAGGAATAAAGAATAAAATTAGGACATTTGGAAGAAAATTGAAAACACACACATGCATGCATATTAGCAGACACACATAAACGTTATAAGCAAGAGGGAACTATTTGGGAAGACAAAGGAGACTAGCAGGAGGAGAGGGAAGTGGGGAGAATGCAGGGAGGATGAGCAAAGAACATGACGTGAGCATGTGCCGTGATGTCAGAGTGAAACCATTTCATACAATGGATATACAAGGGAGGAAGAGAAAAGAAAAATGACCATAATACTTTGAAGTAAAATTTGAAACTGTGGGCCATGTCTGCAAGCATTGTAATGTACTTGTACATCCTATCGTGAGGGGAAGGCAGCTACCAGAACATCGTGATGAGCCACAAACCACACAGAAATGCAGGAGTGTGGGGCTGAGAGTGTAAGCTTGGGATTTCAGATTCTCAGGCAAGACTGGGATAGCAGGAAATGCCTAACTAAAGACATAACAAAAATACATGTTCCAAGATGATAAAAATTATGACTGCCAGCTAAAATAGGTGTGAAAATATTTATGTCACCAATTGCAAAACACACAAAAATACACCCACTTGGAAGATTTACTGGTGGCCACTTAACACCCTCCTCTGCCTCCCTGCTGGGCACTTCCACTGCTCCTTTCCTAGAGTTGGCACAGCCACTGGTGGTACAGTTGTATACCAGGTCCTTCCTAAAAGCCCTGACAGGGAAATGGAGAGATAAGAAAGTTAATATCTGAGAGAAGAACTCTGCCCAGAGAGCTACTCTTCAGTATTATGGAGACATCAAAGGGGAAAGGACGTTATATGGAGGTCGTAATACCAACCCAAATAAGATGAGTCAGGCTAAGAGGGCCCATGGGGCTCAGTGCACAATCATACTCATAGCTGTGACTGATCAAGTTAAAAAGATATGAACAAACCAGTAGAGGTACAAGATACACAGAAAACTACACTCTGGCTTCCTGGGGTCCCCTCTCTGTCCTAAACTTCTACAGCAATGACCATGATGACATGCCAGGGAAGCCCATGGAGACCCAGAGCTGAGAACTTTTCTTAGAGTTGGTCACAGAGACAGTCTTGCTTTTCCAGAAGGAAAGCTGAGGCTCTACATTCAGCACTGTTTTATAGCAGTCCTGGCATGGTGAGCTTCTGTGAGCAGTGCTGAGAACTCTGGGGATCCAGACTTCTAGCAATTTGCTGAGGACCTACTGGACACAGGTTTATCCTGGGCTGAGGCATAGGTAAATGGTTCTGGGGAAGCTTGGAATTCCACCAGAAAGAGAAACAAGATTGTCTCTCTCCTGCTATAGGCTGAATGTCCTTTCCAGATACATAAAAGACCTATCAGCGAAGGCAACTGTCAGCAGAATGCAATGACACTTACGTATGAAGACATTTTGAGGCAGCCCATTGCTGTATAAACCAACCCAGAAAGTCAGGACCTCAGGACAAAGAGTGACTTCTTAGGTCTGCAGATGTGGTTCAGTGGCACAGTGCTTGCCTGGCATGCATGAGGCTCTGGGGTCCATTGGCATTAAAAAAACAAGGGGCTGGAGAGATGGCTCAGTTGTTAAGAGCACTGACTGCTCTTCCAGGGGTCCTGAGTTCAATTCCTAGCAACCCCATGGTGGCTCACAGTCATCTGTTATGGGGTCTGAAGCCCTCTTCTGGTGTGTCTGAAGACAGCTGCAGTGTACTCACATACATAAAATGAGTAAATAAATCTTTTAAAAAATGCTTTCTGTTGTTTTAGAGACACAGTACAGCTATGTATCCTAGGGCTGGCCTAAAACGCTCTATCTTCTAGTTCGGCCTCCTGCATGCTTTGATTATGGGTGTGTATCACCACTTCTTACAAAGAGCAAGTTCTTGAGCCAAAAAAATGCACCAGCTATAATAGAAAAAAGCAAATTAGGCATCTTATTTATCAAAAGAACTTCTAACAAGAAAGGAAAGTTAGATCTAAGAAAAACAGCAATAACCAATATAAATAGATCAAAATTACTCTGCATAGAAAGGACAAGGGCGTGCCGCTTAGAGAATGGAGTGAAGGGAAAATTTAGAGGCACAAATCAGGGCTCAGAAGGTATGCAAAGCCCTGAGTGGTGGCACATGCCTGTAATCCCAACACTTGGGACGTGGAGACAGGAGGACAGCTAGGACAGCCTAGCAAAACTGTCTCACATGAAAAAAGCACACTGTAATCATGTCTCCTTCTGTCTTGGTGCTGGGGCGGGAGTTGGTCCTGAACACACTAGCAAGTATTCTACCAAGCTATATCCTCAGTCTGAATTTTTAAAAATATATAGTATTTTTACTAATTTTTTGAAAAATTCATTCATACATACAATGTATTTTGAACATATTGACCAACTCTCCTCTCTGTAAGTCCCTAAGATCCATCCCTAACTTCCTCCCAACAACATTTAAAAAAATGATCCATTGATTCAATTTGTGCTGCTTATATATTCCTGGGCATGGAGTCATCCAAGGAAGTATGGTCCAGCTACTTACCATCGCACCCTGACTCTCCCACCACGGCAGTCATCACGTCTCTACAGCTCCTCAGTTAGGGGTGGGGAGCCCTCGAGGTCCTCTTCCCTCCATGTTGGAATATGAGTTGGCTTGGTCTTGTGACAGTAACCACAGCTGCTGTGTTGATGAACACAGTGCTCCTGTCATGTTCACAAGACATTGTTTTGCTCTGGACTACCCAACTTCTGGATACTATGATCTTTCACCCTCCGCTTCTATAACAGCCCCTGAACCATGGTGTGTATCCATGTGTATCTGTGTGTGTGTGCGTGTATCCGTGTGTGTGTGTATGTGTGTGCATGCCTCTGTGTGTGTGTGTGTGTATGTGTGTGTGCGCGTGAGTGCGTGTGCGTATATTGATGTGCCATTTGTGGCTGAGCACTGCAGAGACTTATTCTCTCCTGCATTAGGACCAGTTTTGAGTTTCTACATTAACTGTCATGCACTGTACAAACAAGTTTCTGATAGGATCTGAGAGTTGCACTGACCTATGGGTAGCGAAAGATGAAGTTAGAGGTTGTTTGATACTATATCCACTTAGCACAATGACAGTCATAGGCTCTCCTGTGGCCTAGGAGCCCCTCAACCACAGGTCACTGCCAGATCTGCAGCACTAGGCAAGCATTTCCTCCTGTGTACTGGACCTACATACATTGAGAAAGCAGGTGGTCACCAATTCATAACATTCAGGCCACGACTGCATTCATGGGCGGATCTTGGCATGTTAGTCATCCCTTAGTCCATGGCTGAGCAAGAATTCCACGGTTTTTAATCCTCCACCCCTTGCATAGTACCTTCAGGTACCAGGAGAGCTAGCAAGGAAGGAGCAACTTTCCTGCTCAGTACAAATCTTGATTCCAAGTCCTGTGGCCAAAGTCTGTCTACCCTAGAATTTATTTTACATATAGGTCAGTGAAAATCAACATGCAACAGAGTACCATCTCACACTCCAGAGACTTGTGGCAACAAACCAGCAATTCCAAGTGTTGGCGGGAAAATGGCCAGTGTGCACCCTTACCAGCTTATGCCATTTTGTAGAGAAAATACAGTAATAGTCAAGCATGCTGAACATTAGGGCACACTGGCCATTCCTTTCTTTTCTTTTTTTCTTTTTTTTTGGATTTTTCGAGACAGGGTTTCTCTGTGTAGCCCTGGCTGTCCTGGAACTCACTCTGTAGACCAGGCTGGCCACGAACTCAGAAATCCGACTGCCTCTGCCTCCCAAGTGCTGGGATTAAAGGCGTGTGTCACCACTGCCCGGCCACACTGGACATTCCTAATACTTATTCTAGAAGCTGAGGCTCATGGGTATAAGAACAAACGAGAGTCTGCAGCAGCACTGTACGTGCTGCGGCGGCGGCGGTGGCAGCAGCTACGGTGTGGATGAGGGTATTGCAGAGGTCCTCTGCTGGATTTCACCACCACCACCACAACAAGACAAGAACCAGAGGCACACTGAAGTAAGCTGTGGAAGGACACTCAGGATACTGATTCCTTTTTGTGAGGTTTAAAAATATCATAGAACAGACATATATATTTCTGTGGAATCCCTACACTTATAAAAATAACATAATTTTAAAAACCCTCTTACCATCAGGCAGGAGCCCTGGAAGGGGTGGCAAACACGCCATCAGTGACCCTTCTCCTCACCCTTACTGTAGAACCCACACTCTGTTGGCAACAGAAATGAGCTGGGGTACTTATAACATTTTCCAGTAGAGTTTGGTTTGGAAGTCACTGGATAAGAGGACTTCAAACACCTTTTTGCTGTTTCTGCTTGTTCTTGGTAGAATGCAGATGTGATGGGGTAGCCTCTGCAACTGTTCTGTAGTCATGGAGACATAGGCCACACCCCAAATATAAAGAAGCAAAAGCTTAAACAGCCTGCCTTCCAGGATAACCAACTGCAAACTTCTCATTACCTGAGTGGAAAATGAACTGTTTTCTTATATACGCCAATGTTATTTGGATTTTCTGTCGCATGGCCTTAATCCTTAACTGAAACTGGCACACAGCAGGATTCAACAGAACTGATGTTTTATTTCCTGAGCTGGCTAGTAGATACATGTGAATTCATTAATCTATGAAGTATTTTTGGTATTCTTTATGCTTTTCAGTTTTTCTAATATGCTGAAATGTTTAAAATTCTCAAAGAATGTTGCCCGATTCCTCACAGTAAGATCTGGAGGACCTGTTACCTAAACATACCAGAAATGCTTGCATTTAGGCAACTCAACAAAATAAAATAAAATAAAATAAAATAAAATAAAATAAAATAAAATAGGAGCTAGTTTCCTAGATTATTAAAGACAAAACATAGGTGCCAGAATTCAAACGCGGACTACTCATTGTCCATACTTCCAAAAGCCCAAAACAGCTTTCTTGCAGATCAGCTTCCACTTATAAAATCAAACACAAAGCGGCTGGGCGGGGGAGGGTGTAGCGGAACTTCAGACACTATCTAAAATTATCTAAATGCTCTTCAAGAGCATCTATCACAAGAACATAAGACTAGCCAGGTTGGGGTGAGCAGCATTCTTTGGTGCTTTGCAAGTCTCAATGCTGGCTGACTGACAGAAGCCTGCACCTGACAGTGTTCAGGGTTTAATGAGTGGTTGAGCTTAATAGAGAACATTCCCATTGTCTGTTACCAACAAAACAAACTCTTCCGGGTCCTGACAGCTCCTACTTCATCCTTACTAACTGCCTTCTGTTCACAAAGCTGCAGTCAGATTGGGGAATAAATCAGTCTGTGTCAGTTTAGAGCACACTGGATTTATTACACTCAGAGAATCAGCTACTTGGGAGGCTACCCCATCAGGTAAAGAATTGAAGAGCAAAGAAGAGACCATACAGAATGCATGAATAATCACAGCCAGACCTCTGTGGTGTAGCAGTACCAGCTGCAGGCGCTCCTGTCCTCCAGATTTACAAGCAGAAATCTGAGAGCAGAGCATAACATTATTAAGAAAACTTGTATCACAGTCTGAGCTTCTGATTAATTTCTCTTTCTTATCCTATTGCAGTGCTGTGTTGCTTCCCTCTGCCTTGGCATTCTGTTATTCTCCTGAACGCTGCCCCAGTGGTGCACTTGCCTCACTAGTAACCTCTCACAGACCTTCAAGGGAAACTTTCTGTGTAGCCCTGTTGTGATTTGAGGACTCTTTTGAAATATATATAAACACTTCTGAGAAGGTTAAGGTTGATATAACAGCATCAGTTCTATAGGCAAACAATGGGCACAATCAGCAACTCTGGAAGACACACGTGAGGTATTGTGACAATGGCATATTGTCAGCCCTTTGTAGATATGGCTTTAATATCCATAGATACAACCAATTACATACAAAAAGGCTTTCCTTTTTAAAAAGTTTTAACCTGCATCTGTACTTTAATATGTTTACCAAATTCTTTCTTCCTGTCTGTATATCCTACCCAATACAACAGAGTAGCTCCACACCACACTTATGGAGTATTGGATGTAAGTCACACAGAGTGTTACAGTAATGGAGAACAGGCATAGGCTTCCTGTGCATACACGGGAAGTGAGCATCCCAGGATCTGTGAGGAAACACGAGAGGTGCCCAGGCAAGTGTAGAGTGTATCTTCAATTTCCCTATACAACTCAAGGACATCAACCCCGATACCCACTAAGTACATTGTGACAACACACTGAACAACCCGGGTACCCCACTAAGTACATCCCGACAGTACACTGAACAATTATCTTCCTTGGCTCACAGCTGGCATTTTTGGTTCAATGTTCTAAAAAGCACGTATCATTACAAACTACAATGTAGACCCAAAAGAACCCTGCTATTTACACAAAGAGTGGTGTATGTGCCCACAACTAAGGCATTTTTTACCTTTCAGCCATAAGCCACAGTGGTCCCTAGCACAGCAGGTTAGAGAGGCTCTGTATTTAGAGCAGGACAGGATTCCAAAGCTCAAATGCAAGGAAGCATCACTGAGAAAGGAGGGGCATACCATAACACCAGTCTGCTTACAAAGTTTGTCTACTTAACTGTTGTACAGAGCACCTTACTATGGTGGGAAGTAAATGCCACACTATGGTGGGAAATAATGCCCACAGAGCTCAATGTCCTGCTCTTTCCTTTGCATGTCCGGGATCTTATAGACAGAACCTCAGACTTACACAGGCATCATCCCATTTACACAGCTCATGTCTGCACTGAGGACACAGCCAAGGAAGGACAACTGAGCTCCGGGAGGCTCTCCCCTGTCCACCTCCACTCTGCTTCTGGATGGCTCTCTGTGGCACGAGTATCATGAGCAAGTGTGCGCATATGTGACAGGTTTCCTTCCTTGAAGATAATCTGTAAGTCAGTCCTAATGAGAACCGTTTAAAGGAGTAATGAGTCCCCATCACACACCGACAGATGATGTCAGAAGAAAACACTAATTATTTACAGGAGATGGTGGTGTGTTAGAGCATTTGGCTGAAAACTATTTTCTAATAAATTTGAGCAATAGCTGGGGCTCTAAATCAGAGCAGAAGAGTCATAACACAGGGCAGAAGAAGTCGTTTAGGTGAATCGAATCCAGTGCTTCCTTGGCACTGTCTCTTCATGCAAGCTTTTGAGATGTTATCTCATACCTACTTCCTACAGGAAAAGGGATATAACCATATGGTCCAGCAGAGTGTCAAATGAAGATAAAGGACAACAATGATATCACCCATGATTGCCACCACTCATCTACATACTAGGTTCTATAATACATAACCCCATTGAATCTTCTGATAACCCAGGGATGTGGAAAGTAGCACCTTGGCTTGTAGGAAACTGATGTTCAATAAAGTCCCAGGAACTACCCATGGCAGCAGCTCTTAAATGACACTCAGCTTTAGGCCTGTCTGATCCCAACAAGCCTCTGTGCTTTGAATATCTGTGTATCCTCAGGTACAGTAGTCAGAACACAGAAACCATTAGGAGTATAATACTTGAATCTTGCCACAGTTTGTAGATTTCCCCCACAAATACTGACTGACAGTCTCTTCTGGACACTTCTCCTTGTGCCCTAGCCAGCAGCCTTGCAGGTGCCATGACATCTCACCCAGGAAGTGCATTAACACCAGAGAAGCCACATCCAGTTCCCCACCTGCTTCCCTGCCTCCTGCTTGAGATTCGGAGAGCCTGGCTGCAGGCTCTTTCTATGAATGTCCCTAACCTTCACCACATATAAAAAGGTCCCCTCTTCCTGGCTGCAGGCTCTTTCT
>NW_021604753.1:2298688-2352377 GCF_004785775.1 Grammomys surdaster | reverse complement strand
TCACCACATATAAAAAGGTCCCCTCTTCCTGGCTGCAGGCTCTTTCTATGAATGTCCCTAACCCTCACCACATATAAAAAGGTCCCCTCTTCTGCCATATGGGCTCCAGTTCTCTTTGACTTGCCAGTTTCTCTAGCTGGTGCTAGGCTGCAACTCTCCTGGGGGCCCTCAGTATGCTGCCGCCCTGCCTGTCAGTCCACGCATTAAAACTCTTCTGATAAACTCCTCCGCTCCAACCTGCCCATCCCAAACCTAACAGAGACAAAGCGAGAGAACTACTCCAGAAGCCTTCAGGCTGGAAAGGATGCAAGGAAATCCACTGCTGTGGTCATTACAGTTTACGAGGGGCTCACTGCCTACCAAATGCTGTGCTATGTGTCTCCCAGTCAATTTTTGCCTAACCCCCGCAACTACCTATGGATAAAAGAAACTGCTTTCCATGTTTGTTCAATCCGTATCGTGTGACATTGATGCTGCACTTTCATCCTCACACTGGCATGCCACACACGAAGGCACTGTTGTTAGCTTTGTTTTGTTTCTGGGCTCTGGAGATCCTGACATGCTGAGTTTGGCCATCTATCCTCAATAGGCCAATTAATCAGACAGGTAACATTGAAAGCAGAGAAAGAAGATCTCTTCAATATGGCCATATTGGGAAGAGAAACACACAATCCCGTGACCCTACTCTGTACCCCAAGTCCCTCTGCAGGGTCCTGCTGTGAGATTTAGGTTTATACAAGATAAGAAATATGCATAGCTAAGCAGTCCTGGTCAAGGTGTGGTCCTGCCTATCACTGTGTGGCTCCAGTCTTTTTACAAGGTGGTCAGACAAGTTGTCAATACTGTGTGAAATCCCTTCCTGGGAGTCCCATTTCTGTCTAATACCAGATATCAGAACTTCCCTCCTCCTAGGAGAGGTTCTTGGAAAATACAAATTTATTGAGGTGCCCTGCTTCTGGAGGCCAAAGGAAGGGCATCAAGCATGTCTGGTATTGTCTTCATACTATTAAAGCAGGTGGGCCAAGCTGAGGCTGTGAGAACAGGTGTAGTCCTCCCTGCCCTTCCAGCCACACGAAATTTGTTCCTTGGGAGAAACAGGCCTAGGCACAAAGCCTGAGCATGAGCCATGGACACCACTGGAGGTGCATGTCGATGCTGATCCTGGCCACAGTAAACTTGGAAAGCACAGGTAGCTGCTACGTCCCTCCATGATCAGGGATGGACCCCTGCCTCTTACCTGTCACCAATATCCAGGAGTTGAATACAGTTCAGGTGGGTCTGGCTAGCTGAGACGGAGTCACAGGCCTGAGCCATGTCTTGGCCATCTGGCTGCCAACCTAGCAGGTGGTCTCAGCTTCCCTCCCAGACTACATCTCGAAGGAAACTCTTCAGATGTGAAAGGAACAAACGTGCTGGGAAGTCAAACGTCCACTATGAGTGCCATTAACAGTGACGAAAACTGGCTGCTAAGTTTGCTCTTCACAGTAGAAATGATGCTGCGATCTCAAAATGAAGAGAGTTTAGGATGGCAATGCTGCAGTGGGAGAAGCTCACGGGTGGCCTCAGTGGCGTCTGGGGACTGCCACAATGAAGGCCACGGTTTGTTGTCGCTGTTGTTTGTTTACCTTGGGGTTGTGGCAAGGCCCTCCCTCAGCACATGGGCACAATGACAAAACTGCTTTTCCTCACAAGTGCCGCCAATCCCTGCACCATGTGGCAAGTGTTTAGAGAGCCCCAGATGAGGGACTCTAGGGGCTGCTTTTAATTTACTGATAAGTGAAGAATTTAAATGTGCCAACTTTGAGTACTGCTGTCCCAGGCTATTAAACAAGGAGCAGCAACTCCCAAGTCACTGCCTTCCTATTAACCTGCTAATGCCCATGTGGCCAAGCACTGGCAGGGTGACCCAGATCACCCTTTGCATTTTGCCACAAAGCTCTGCACTGGTGTCGTTGTGGGGAGAGATCACTTTGCACTCGGTGGTCTAGATTCAAAAGAGCACCCATCTCAGATAGGCTGCCATCAAATTCAGGGGAAAATGCAGGTCTTTCCCATACCAGTCCCTATTTACCTGTCTCTATGCAGGCTCGGCCCAGTGGAGGGCAGCATATGCAAGGGCTCATCCTGCAGAAACTCCTGCAGTGTCAGGAAGTCCTAGCTGCAGCTACTCAGCTGGGCCGTGGCCATAAACACGAAAGCTATCTGCTGAGTGGTGCTGGGCAGGGTGAGCTGATGGTTTACACGCCTGCACAGAAGGACAAACACTGCATTTCCTAACAGGGAGGCTATCTCAGCAGCACTCCAGTGCCATGTGTGTCACTTAGCTCTTGTGATGGCTGTGACAGTGGCTGACAGGAACAGCCAAGAGGAGGAGAGGCTGGTTTGGGTCCAGAGATCAGGAGACACAGTCTGTCATGGTGGGAAAGGTGTGGAGGCTGGAGTGGACTGGTCGTGATGGTAGGAGCTTGGAGCAATGGCTTCTCCAATGGACACATAGAGGAGACCTGAAGGAGGACCAGAGCCAGAAGCAGATACCACTTTTAAGTCTGGTGTCCAGCAATCCACCTCTGCACAGTAAGCCAGAGTCCCAAATGCTCTACAAAATCCTACAACACTGAGCTAGATACCCATGTTCAAACACAGGTACCTGTGCAAGGCACTTCCCATCCCACTCATAACATCAGGGACTTCTGTAACTAGACCTTCCCAAATTCCAGTGGCTACTTAGGCTTTTGGAAAAGGAATCAATCAATCAGGGAAAATTTCATTTTCTGAAATGACTAAATGACTTCTTAGGAAACATTTGAAAAGTATGGGTAACTCCATAGTCAGGGTAGTAAGCTTACTTCTAGTTTCTAAATGCTTGGGGTTCATTTTCAGACAAAACCAGCCTCTATTTAAAGGAGAAATGGAACCAGGAGTCAGGCCTTACAGCAGGTAGACATTCAGCTCTTTGAGCCACAATTCAGGGCATCTTTGGGAACAACCTGGGCACTAATAGCCCCTGTTTCTACTTTGTTCCTTGGGATTTTTTTTCTCACATTGATAGCAACCCCTTTGAACTGGCATGTAACTCAGTTGGCAGAGTGCTAACCTAGCATGCACCCAGGGTTCAGTCCCAGCACTGCATAAAATTGGGCATGATGGCACACACCTGTAATGACAGCACTCACGAGGTAGACGGGAGGGAGTTTAAGGCCATCCTCAGCTACACAGTGAGTCTGAGCTTGCTCTGAGACATATGAGACTGTGTTTCAAAAACAAAGCAGCTCTCATTGGCTCACACTGTCGTTATGTGGTAAGGGACATGGAACACAAAGGAGAGGAGGAATTGGATGTTTGGGCCAATTAGAATATTATTTAGCAATGGGGTTAAAAAGTATCAAATTGTTCTAGTTGTATCATACATCAAGGGAAAAAAATAAACTTTCATTTTCCTTAATATTATCATTTGGTTCAACATCTATCAAGGATTTACTACACAAGAAAATTTAAAATGTAGTTTTAATAGGTCATTAAATGTGGCATATTCATAAACCAAGTATTTATTCAACAAAGGTAACAACATAGATGAATCAAGGAAATGTTGTGCTAAGAGAAGGAAGCCAGGCACTCCTGTTGTATAGTTAGTTATATAAAGACACACAGAACAGGCAAATCTACAGATGGAGAGTGGTCCGGCAGGTGTGTGGTGCAGGAGGGGTGTGGCATGAACACGGGCTAGCCTGAATAATGTATGGCTGACTGTGGCCATGGCTGTATGTTAAAGCAATGGATTTAAATAAATGGATCAAATGTAATCAACTAGGGGCTAGGGAGATGGCTCAGTGGCTAAGAGCACTTGTTGCTCTTATACAGGACCTGGTGTAGGTTCTTAGCACCCACATGGTAGATCATCAGCATCTGTAACTCCAGTTCCAGGGGATGCGCTGTCCTCTCTGGTCTCTGTGGCACCAGACATACATGCAGTACATATACACGCATGGAGGCAAAACACTCGCATGTGGTATGAAATAAATGTAAAAGAAATCCTCATAAGAATAAAACATCAGTAACGACAGGCTGAGAGGCACTGAATGCCAGCCGAGCCTTAGCTCCTCCTAGAGATGATCTCCCTGGATTCCTGTGAGCAACATGAAGTTGTACAGTCCCTGCTTTCTACAGATAACTCCTTAAGGAGGAAATAAGTAACTTACCTGTCACATAAGCAACCAAGCCAGGATTTGAGTGTCAACAAGTGACCTCAGAGTCCTGTTCTTTTAACTGATTCACAGATGTACAGAGAGAGACGTAGAGAGGTGTACATGGAGTCACAGGTATACAGAGGTGAAGTCACAGGCATGCAGAGGTGGGCTCACAGAGAGTAGCTTCTAGCCCAGGTTACCACGGGTCCTGTAAGAAGTGCCCAGCAGCAAGGGCAGTTTGGGTATCTACAGGGATTCTGTTCCTAAAAAAGTGAAATCTATCTAAACCTGTTCTTTTAGTCATGAGTCCCTATGCTTGGTGTCTCTGCTCCTGCCTAGTGTATCAGGCTGTCTGCTTCCTGCTAATGGTGTTAGCTACAGAAGGACACATACCAACTGGAAAATCAAATGAATAGATCTGATGACTTGAGTTTGACATTAAGCAGTGAAGGGACCGCCTGTGACTACAGGAAACTTCTCAGGAATGGCATTCTGCTACAAGAACTGTGTCCCCAACAGGAGGAACACACAAAGTGGGACTCATGGGAGTGATGTACCCCTTTGATGTGATGTACCCCTTTGATTGGACACATTTGCTTTCATCTAGTTTCAGAAAACTTATGGAGCCATAATCCTTTCCACCATTAATGCTTTCATTATCTTCCCCTAATTACTTGAGGTATGTAAATTCACTGATCTCAAACTTTGCAGGCATAAACATCACTCACATGGTGACCTGATGCCATGCTGCTAGCAGATCAAGTTTAATCAGGTTCTCCAGTTTTCAAATTATACGATATTAGACAAGATTCATTTAAGTTTGCATCTAAAAGCTACAGCTTGTTATCCTGGCAGCACCCAGTCACTCCTAACTTCTATGTTGCATCTGTACCACTGGCCAGTGGAAGGAATACAATTAATAACAGTAACTGGCTGACATACCAAGGAGATTTACTGTGCTATCGAATGTGCTCTTACGTGCTTCTCAGAAAAGAAAGGAAAAGACTGAGAGGAGTGAATTATCCGCACAAAATTTCTAGTTTCTATTGATTGACACAAAGTCCCTTCTCCTACCTTCCCACTGACCAGGACTGGCCCTGGACTACATAGCCAGGCAGGTGCACAGCCACTCAGAGTTCCGTATCTCTTTTGACTTTTTATTTTGACACAGAACCTCACTCAGTTGCTTGGACTAGCCTGGAACTCACTCAGTAGCCTAGGAAAACCCTGCAATCCTCTTGCCTCAGCCTCAGGACTGGCTTAATACAAAATTTCTTCACAGAAATATTTATATATTGTAATAGTAGTATTTCACCACAGTAGGATAATAAATGAAGGTCCAGCAACACACAGCCTGGGGTTGGCAGACCATGCCTGGGACAACCCCATCTGGCACCACATGGACTTGGTGGGGAACAAGCCTGAGACAACCCTGGCCCGGTGCCACATTGGCATGGGAAGAGCATAGCACTCCGGAGACCCAGAAGCCCTGGGTGCCATGGAGAAGAGCAAATAAGTTGTGAGGAGATAGAGGAGAGGGAAAGCAGAAGGATGTGGGGACAATGAAGAGAGGTAGAGCAGCCTGATGTGAGAATACAGTGACGCCACCTCACATCACAGTGAGGTCCTGACCTGTGTTGCCACCAAGGGCCACGTCTGGGCCCATGGCCCTGCAGCAGCAGGTGGGAGGCGGGAGCAGGGGAGGATCTGTTGCTATCAAAGGTCAGGCAGATGTCCCTGGTCTGGCCTGCCACTTGGGACCATGTTGATAACTGAGGGCTGTATAGAACTGGTCCTACCCCTCACCTGGGCATCAGGGGAGAACTGGCTCAGAAGACATGAGAGCAGGAGAGCCAGCCCCACTCCTGACCAACTTCAGCACTCTGGAGAGCAGCCCAGCGCCTTGTGTAGGAAACACATTAGAGTTGGTCCAGGTTGCAGGAGTTGTGGATGAGCCAGTCCTGAGGGTGTGAATGTGAGAAAGCTAGCCCTGCCACTCACAGGCCATGCGGTGATGTGGGCAAGGGAGAGCTGCCCTCGCCAGCCTCATCACTTGTCACCTGCAGTGGGTGAGAGAAATGTCCATGCGGTCACGAATGCTCGAGAGCTGGCCTTGCAGGCATGGTGGAGGGTGAGCTAGCTCTGAGGGTGTGAGGACAGGTGAGCTGGCTCTGCCTCTTGCCAGCTACAGTACTGGATGATCTAGTCGAGACAGTGATGGAGAGGCTCCCTGGCAGTGTGGGTTTGGGAGTTCCAGTGGGCTGATCAACACACATATTACCTAGACCCATATCCAGGGCTTTAAAGCTGGCTCATCTGGGGACATCTACCCCATCTATGAATTGCTGGAGTGTGTGAAGTGGTGGGTCCTGCAGATCCAAAGTTGCAGGATCTCTGTGACACAGGGCAACAATAGAATATCTGAGAGGAGTCCCAGTGAGGATCTAGTATTGACAGTGTAGCAGAAGCCAGAGGCCTTGAACCAGAGCAACGACTCATTGCAATGACCATTTGCAAGACGTGTGGATAGAAGGGTGTACTATGGAACATACCACGAGACACTACAGCTTCCACAGTGAAATTCTTTTTCTTTTTGGGGCAGGTATGAGGGAATGGGGAGATGAGTGAGGTTAGGATGTGTGATGTGAATTTTACAAAGAATCAACAAAGAGCTAAACATGAAAAAGGGTAATAGATAAAGAAAAGAATAATAAAGTTTTATAGAAAGCAAGCAATATAAAGTAAACAGAACCTTTGGTGCCTTCCCAGTGGAGCATGGAAGGACACAGTGAACGTGGAATCTGGAATACAGGAAAGCCTCTAAATGCTAGAGTCTGGGGAAGCGTACCCCTCAGTAGCTCTGGTATTTACACTTCTGTTTCAAGCCTCTCATTATTTTGCTCATTTCCCATTCTGATGACTTGACCAACTACCCGGTAATTGAACCCCTTCAGGATCATGTCGCCTTTTAGTACCTCATTTAGTTGAAGAAAACAGGCCAATGAAAAGGTAGAGTGTTCTAATTCCAGAAAGCGAGAGGAGAAATAGCACAGGGACAATGTGCACACTCCAGTTAGCTAAGCAGATGCTTCAAGGCACCAGCTTTGTTCACTCCATGCTGCTGTGCCGGGGCCTCTTCAGGTTCCTGATGTTTCTATCCACTGTCTCCAAAAACCCTCAAGGAAGGGCGTGAGGGAGGAAGGGGCCCCAGTGCAGTTCTGTGTTGGGTGGTCTGGCACTCCTGGGCAGCCACCTGCCATTGCATAAAGGCTTCCAGGGTGTGAGCTTCAGTGAGTCAAGAGTCCCCAGAAGCGAACAGAAATTAGGAACTGGATCACAAGCATGTTTGCCCCCAGGAACCTTGGGAACTTGTACCCTTCTGCATCACAGAGCCAGTCATGGGTCAGGGTTCTCCAGAGAATCAACGGAAGATACACAGACATATTATTATAGCAGGTTCATTATGGGAACTGGCTCATGTGTTTATTGAGACCAAGAAATCATGCCCAGCTGCCCATAAGCTGTAGTCCAGGAAGTCTGGTGGTGTGAATTGCTAGCCCAAGACTCAGGAGCAGTCACATCCAAGGAGATAGTCTCAGCTCAAAAATGGGACAAACTTGCCCTTCTCCCACCATCCTGTTTTATAGTGGCCTCTGTACCAAATGCCACCTGACCATACTGGTGAGGTCAGGTCTTTCCTCAATCCAGACTCAAGTGCCTATCTCTTCCAGAAACACCCTTGTTGACAGATGTGGAAATGCTAATTTAACATGACTTGGGCATCCCTCTAAGCTCAGTGAAGATGACACATTAATATTAAGAGTCAAGAGCCCTTAAAAGATTTGATGAAAACCAAAGACCCTTTCCCCAAGTCATTCCCTAAGGCATCTATGTAAATATCCTAAATTCCACCTGGGTTTTCAGGGTTGGTTCACTAGCTACACAAAACCTACTTATGAACTACCCACTCAGGTTAAAAAATGGACCCAAAAATTCACCATTTTGGACCTGTGTTACATTGCCTAGAAAAAAAATCCCTGACCTGTGAGTGACATGAGCTTCCATTTGCCTTCAGTCTCACCTGCTTCCTGTCTATCTTTTCCTATTGTATGCTTGGTTGCTTTTAAGCCTTCTCGAATGTACCATGGAGCACACAGACAACGGAAGTTTCTCTCAACTTGTAGGGCTTTATTTGTTTGTTTTTATCTCAGTGATGAAGCCAGAGATAAAGAATATGGAAGGCTTTTTGTGTGTCCTAATCAAAAGGCAACTCAGTCCCTATTACTTAACTCTAATCATATCTTTTCATCAAGTAATCAAATGTCTTGCCGGGCGGTGGTGGCGCACGCCTTTAATCCCAGCACTTGGGAGGCAGAGGCAGGTGGATTTCTGAGTTCGAGGCCAGCCTGGTCTACAGAGTGAGTTCCAGGATAGCCAGGGCTATACAGGGAAAACCCTGTCTCGAAAAACCAAAAAAAAAAAAAAAAAAAAAAAGTAATCAAATGTCCATCTTTTCCTGGCTACAATTCAGAAAGCTTTAATTAAAAGTAACGTTTCTTCCCTGTGGCAATGGGCAAACAGGCACCCTGTTGGTGGTGGTGTCCTTATGTCAGTCAGGGGCAGAGCAGATGGCAGTCCTTTGTTCATTCTAGCTTGAAGCCCGGCTTGGTAGCCAAAGCTGTCTTATGCCTAAGGACTCATAAAAAGCAATTCAAATCAAACCCAGGCAGCACAGTTCAAGAGGAGGAAGACAGAGACCTACGGACTGCCATGTCACCCATAAACCTGCCCTCTAGCTCGTGCCTGTAGCCACACCATACAGCATGGATGGAGGATGTCACCTAGGGGCCTACCAGCCTGCAGCAGGAGCCACCACAGTGTGCAAGTATGTGGTGGTCAGATGGGAGAGAAAGAGACGTGAAGCGGCTTAAATATAAAGAGAGACAGAATTGGAAACTGGAGGAGTAACCTGCAGTGAGTAGCCAGCCCTGTCACCTGGGGCCATGGTGAGGTCCCAGCCTGAGGTACCACTGAGGGCTACATCTCAGTCCATGGCTACACCGTGGCAGAGGTCGGTGTCAATGTCTGTGGGTCATATTACCACTACAGAACAAGGGGCTGTCGCTGGTCAGTGCAGCTGCAAGGAGCTACATGGATGTCCAGGGGCTATGCATACCTGGACCCACCCCTCACTAGCTGCAGTGCTCTGGAGAGCTGGCCCCATCTCTCACCTGTGGTGGGTAGCACTCAAGAGAGAGAGATGAGGCCCTGCACCTTGCCTAGGAGGCTCAGTGGAGTTGGCCCTGGTTGGGGGGACAAGGGTGAACCAGCACTGAGAGTGTGAGTATGGGAGGCTGACCCTGCCTCATCTGCTGTGGGCTGGCACAGGTACAAAGTGATGCCTACCCCCCAGCACCTCACCACCCCCAGCAGTCAGGACAGCAGTCATGAGCTCAGGAGAGCTAGCTCTGCCTCTCACCAGCTGCAGCACTCAGGACGAATGTGTGTTTATTTTACTATGGGCAGGAGGTTGCAAGGGCGAAGGGTGGATCTGAGGGGACAGGGAGATGAGTGGGGCTGGGGTACATGATGTGAAACTCACAAAGAATCAATATTTTTTTTTAAAGTAAAGTTTCTGCCACTGAGTTTGTACTTTGGCCAATCATAATGTCCATAATGTCACCATGAAAAGGCAGCTCTGAGAGAGATCAAGAGGACTATGATCCTGTGTGGAGACATAGTTTCTTAATCTGGGGCCATGGCACTGGAGGGGTGGGGTAGGGATTTCAGATAAAAGAAAGCTAGATTTCCACTGAACTCATGCTGATATAGCACTACCTTGTATTACAAAGTTAGCAGCTGCTCATGGAGGTGGCAAGGACTCAAGCATCAGAAACCACACCTGTTTCTTATCACATTTCAGTTTTTGCCCTTGCCATAGAACATGGAGTCCACTGTCACTATCATATCTGGGTAGTTATTAACCTGTTAGAACATCAGATGAACAATCAACCAAGAAGCATGCATATCACCCAATCAAATTTTGTAACAGTATTTTGACAACTGTTGGTTTCAATGGAAAGTCTCTATGTTTAAAAATATTACCCTGTGATGTGTTCCAGAGACTTTGCCAATCTATCAAAGGGGCCCCAAGGCCCAAGCATGATTAAGATGCCCTGTCATACAGGGAACAGAGAGCTGACACCATTTTAGCAGCCATGCGCATATGTGGTAGACAAAGGTAGGGTAGAATTATAATCATACACCTAATCAGAAACAGCCCTTCAACTTAGGCTCTGCGTCCCCCTACTTAGTAATATTAGGTAAATTGGCTCAGACCTTTTCTAATCAGCTTTAGCAGAAGGGAAGTACTGTCCCTGATTGCTCGGATGCTTCCATGGGGCTTATAATGGATGTAAAGAAGCCAAGGGGCCGAGCTGATTGGCCTCTGGTTGCTTCTTGGCATCAAACTGAGTGGAGACAGCCTCGGTGCATTCCCCATCCCAAGCCTGGTGATGTTTTGACTGAGGCATCATACCCCTGCATGCCAATAAATCTCTTTCTGTTTCTGTATATGAAACTGTATGGTAAATTAATTTTAAATCTTGGCATTTCCTGGAGTAGGCATTTAAAAATAAAAATGCAAGGCTAACAACATAGTTGAATGTAAAGTAACTGAGTCCTTTAAAAACAAGAAGACTCATTTCTATGATGGACACAGGGCTTCTACGACATGGAAACTTTCTATGTGGCACAGCAACTTACCATCTGTATCACAGATGGACTAAGGGTACTGGTTACATAAAAGGGATCACAGGAAGAAAGGTCACTGTATCCCCATGAGAGGTCCTCCAGGAAGCCACAAAACAGAGTCGCTAGTGTGAACTCAGTACAAATGGCTTGGAGGATCCCAAGTTCATCCCTTAGACTCCAGAACCACTGAAGGCACGGCAGCACCAATGGGATGTCAGAACACTGCTTAGGTCTCCTCCCACCCTCAGTTACCTCAGGTGGAACTGCCTGGAGGGGAGGTAAACAAGTGTGCAATCCATGGACTCTGAGGTGACAGAGTCTGTATACATCAACACAAGGACTTTTCAGACACTCGGAAGGGCAAAGACTAAATCACAGAACAATGTACACAGAGTGATTGTGTCTGTGCTTGGACACACACACACACAATATCTGAACAACAGTGACCCCAGGTCAAGACTTGAGAAGGGATTCATGGTTGATTCTACATGAAGATTTTCAATCCTTGTAAAAAGCAACCCATTTACACATTGCTTGCATAATTTAGAAAGTGAATATAATAATAATAATAATACCCAAAATCTATTCTAGTTTGAATCCTTCGAGAGAGTAAAGTAACTAGAGGAATGGAAGGAAGGAGGGAGGATGAATGAGAGACGGAGGAAGCAGGAGAGGGGTGGGGATCACAGCATAGCCATTTCCTTTACAGGTAACTTGCAGGGAGTCTGGTACAGAATAGGCACTGAGTGCAGATGTCAAATTAAATTTCATCTATTCTAGAAATTTGTAACTTGCTAAGACCCCTGGGAGGCACACATAGGTTCATGTGACTCCACTCCCTCCCCATGTCCAGCTGTTAATAACTCTCCATCCCTCTCACATGAATTCTGCCCTTCAGGACCCTGGAGCTACGCTTTGGGGAAGGTGAACTTGACAGTGTTGGAGGGCAGAGATAAGGCCCTTTTTGGGACAGATCCTTAATCCTGGCTTTGGTTTTGAAATCATGCCTTGGAGGCTTTCCTTATCAGGGTCTGTCTTGTAACAGAATTGTATTCACATGTTTGCCTGGCCTGAGAAGAATGAGCATCAAACCTACTGGACTGAAAGCAGCAGAAAGACAAATAGTTCCATTCCCTGCCTGTGAGCCCAGCACACAGACACATCCCAGCTTTGCTCAATGCCCTCCTTTCACACAGTTATTCACTCTTCATAGAAGTAGAAGCTGTCAAGTTGGGAAAAGAGTCTGGATGGGTACTGGGTGGTGACAACTTTTATCTGAACCCTGTTTAAGATGATCAAACAAGAAGAAACTTTGGTTTTTGTTGTTCTTGTTGTTTTGTCTTTCTTGGTCTGTTCAGGCCTTTAACTAAAGGAAAAACACAATGCTACATATCGTACCTCTAATTCATATTTCCATGGTGACACTCATTCACCAAGACCTGGCCACCAAGTGACTCTCCCTCTTCTCCAGCCTCTGCAGCCTCTGAAGCCCGGCCCTTCTCCACCATGAAGACTTTCCACCTAAGTAGCCACTTCTGTGCTCATTCCTAACGAACTCCATCTCTGTGCACATACCCTCTCCCCCAATTTGTTCCGATCATCTCCAGGATCAATTCTAGCTTCACACTGAGGTCCTTTGGTTCCAACAGAAATGGTCCCAAATATTCAACCTTAAAACATCAGGGACCATTTAAACCTTGAAACTACCACGTGATTGCCATGGAAGGGAGGTGTAAAAATTAATCTGGGAGAATCACACAAGTGGGAACAAGAAGCTTTTGCTTCAACTGATGGATGTTTTTTTTTTTGTTTGTTTGTTTTGTTTTTTGTAAGTTGCAAGCATCTGTTCTGCAGATCCATAAATTCTTATGAAAAACTTTATGGGCTGGATCTTGTTTAAAATTATATTTTTACAAACTTTAGAAGGGGAATAGAGGGGGCAGAATATATACTAACAAAGGAGGAAAATTGAGAACAACCCATTTCAGAGCTCAGAAATTCTCTACTAACAAATGTGCGAGTACCCCATTAGATAAAGAGCAGGAATATCCTGAGTCAATTCAGGGCAGTCCTGTTACCAATCAAGTCAATCTCAAATTTAAGAAAAAAAATCTTAGTTTTTAGAGACCCCTGAGTGTTGTAATGGCAGATAAAAGAGTTCTGTACATGTACATTGTCCAAATAAAAACTCAGTCCTGGCTATATATGTACAACTCCCATTCAAAAAAATGCCGTGCCCATTTTTCAGGGCACTTTGCCAACATGCTGCTGTGGGTGTTTTCTACATGAGAAAGCATCCTGCTTTAGTTACTCAGAGTATTTAAGAAGCAAAACAAAACCTACACACATAAAAGCATCTCCCCCAAAACCTGGGCAAACGTTTAAAAGAGTGGTGGTTCTCTTGCTTAAACAGTCAATGACAACCACAAAGGGGATTCTCAGTGGCTCCTGGCATGCACACAGGTATCTTATATAATACATGAAAAACAGAATGCACTGGGCCTCAGCATCCTAGTCTGGCAAGTGCATCTCAACTGTATTGTCTATAAGATTCATCTGGTGACTTTATAAAGACTTGCTACATCTGCCTGGGCAGAGATGCTCCATCTCCAGTAAGCTCTGGTCAGTTTTGGATCCATGTTTTTTAATAGCAAGACAACAGTGGGAAATGCAAGAGGTCTAGAAAAGAAGTTACTGTACCACATTTAGGATACAAGGCCTTAGGAAAAGGTACTTCCTTGTTCAGAGCCAGATACCCCACCAGCAAAAATGGAAATAACCATTGGATCTGGTTTTCATTGCTCTTACAAGGACGTAAGCCAGCAGCAGTAACACTAGCTGGTTATAGAGCTGAATTTCACTCATCACAAGTTATCTGTGATAGACTCAATAAAGCCCTCTGAGGTATCCACATGCTAACTCCCAGTACTTGTGAATACCTTATCTTCCATGGCAAAGGGGACTTTGCAGACTGGAAAGATTACTCTAGGTTATCAGGCAGGCCCAGTGTAATCACACAGGTCTGTATCAGGAAAAGGAAGGGAAGAAGGGAGGGAGGGAAGGAAAGTCAGATTGGGAAGGAGAATCCCAGAGGTTGCAGCAAGGGCCAGAGAAGACTCCAGACTATAGACTTTGAAGATGCACAACAAGCCAAGAAATGTATTCTACGTGGGAGAGGCGCACAGCCCTGTAGATTCATACTGTACTTTGAAGCTCCAGATCTGTCAGAGTGAGTGTGCACTGTTCCAGCAGCTACAGAAGTCGAGTGATGTGAACAAGGGCTTGCGTCCCTCTACACAACAGAAGCTCTTGAGGCTAACATTCACAAGAATCTCAAGCACGGCATAGCTGCTCAGGCAGAGCTAACATACAAGAGCTCTTCCAAGACATTTTATTCCAAGGGAAGAATCAACCTGTGTTCTCTGTTTCATGGAGCTACCGAAGTCCAAATACATGGGGATAGACCTGTGTGTCAGTGACAAGCAAGAGGCTTATTGGAATCTCTTGTTCCAAAATTAAAGCATCACATTCTGATTTGTCCTCCACATGGAACTATTGGATTCTAACAAGACTCCTGGGGACACTCTCAGTGGGTAGATGACTCAAAGTCAGCAGGGCCTACAAAAGTCACCCTGGGCTAAAGAGCTGAAAGACAGAAAATCTATGGGCTCAGTAACATGGACAAGATCTTAATTTGCCACTTTTAATGTGGCTAATCTCACAGAGTTTAATTGAAAATTAAAATAAAACATATGGGTGCCTGTAACATGAAGACATATTTATCCAAACTCAAGCTGGAGCCCTGGCACCAGTGCCTCCTCCTCCTCCCTACGCCTCTGGCTCCCCTTCTCCTCTACTCTGCAGAGGCCCTGGTCTCTCATTTCCACTGGTATACCCATAGTGACCAGTGCTGTAACGGGCACTTACTCTGCAATCAGCAGATGTTTGTGGATGAATGAATGTTACGATGGATAGTTACAATGAAAAAGGATATTGCTACTTTTCATTAAAAAATTCATTATTTGGAAAGTTCTTTTACTTCCTTTTGAGTTAATATCTACTTGACTCAAGATACTATTTATGATAGAATTAAAAGCAACCTTTCTGATTTTATTTGCTTATTAATGCATGCATTTGGTCATTAACAATGTGCTAAGTAGTCAAAGCAAATAATTGCTTTTCTAGCCAGCCCTGGTGAATGCACTAAATGAGGGGAGCGAGTTATTGCATATTAAAAATTATAACTAGCTTTAAAATGTTCATCTCAGACAAAATATTCAAAAACAGTTAAAGTCCTCTGTGTGGTTCAGCTAAAACCTCCCGAAACAGCCCAAATCTTCACGGAGATTATGAGCTCTGACCCAGTCACACTGAATAGAAAGTGTATGTTCAGAAGTTTGCATGTTCCTATTTACAAGGTCTTCTGATCAATTGTTAGGACTGCTCATAAAATGGTTTTCGTTTATTTATGTTTAGTATATCCTACTTAAGAAGCAATGTAACTGCAAGAAAAGCTTTTATCTTACATCTGATTTTGAAATGTGGCTGAATATATTAACATAATTCAGAACAAGTTGGTAAACATCCACAAGAATATGTTATATAATTCCATGATACTCCATGATATCCTGAAGCCACTGGGTAGAAACATGCTAACTTTTTGATCTATGTTCAAGGACCAACAGAAGCAGACCTTCGCCTATTATGTGATCCAGAGCAACGGTACGAAGGTGATAGCACATGGACCTTATCATCCCCAAGACACCAGCTAACTGCAAAGCAGACCATCTGGAAATAGCAACGATGTACTGCATCAACACACTCATCACCTCAGTTTGCCTTACTATGTCAGACGCTAAGGCCTATCGCTGTTTCCACATTATACTGTCTGAACACCTATGAACCCCTGGCCATAAGTCATCAGTGGCTAGTATTTAACTTCACTACAAAACAAACAAAGGACTATTTTCCCAAATATATTTCCATGTAGAGCTGCCCAGATGGTTACCTCTGTTGTAGGGGAGGGAGGTTCTGTCCCCATGGCACACATCTGGATCCAGGGATCCCAAAGCTGTCACTGGGTCTTGGTCTCTGCATTGCTCATCTCTACTTTCTCCAGAATGTGTGGCAGTTCTACATTCTTGCTTGTTTCAGTGAGAGTCCAAGATAAGGGGATTGTCTCTGCTCACCTGCCCCATCACAAGTGGAGAACTGGTGGCCTAGGCTCCTGGGTTCTGACTGGGGTGGCCCAGGCTCCTGGGTTCTGACTGGGGTGGCCCAGGCTCCTGGGTTCTGACTGGGGTGGCCCAGGCTCCTGGGTTCTGACTGGGGTAGCCCAGGCTTCTGGGTTCTGACTGAGGTGGCTGTCTTCTGTTCCCTCTTCCTATCACATTTTTACAGGCCTAATCCAGGACAGATATTTCTATAGGTGATATCCATGGGCTCTACCTAGCGGAGTCATAGACGGATGGTCACATGAATGACTTTGTGTAAGACACCAGCAAACAGACAAGGACACTCCTGAGAGTTCTCCCTGTCTGTTGCTCTCCAAGAATGTTAAAGAAAACAGCTCTAGCTGTCCCCTTTCCTTCCTACATCTTCACTCTGGGTTTAGTTCAGATAACAACCTCTGAGGCCCTGGATCCAGCCAAAACTAAAGCAACAACAGATATGGGAGAAATAAAACTGTAACAAGCAAAGAGAATAGGGCCAGAGCTATGGCTCCGTGGTTAAGAGCACTTGCTGCTCTTGTAGGAGACCTAGGTTCAATTCCTAGCACCCACATGGTGACTCACAAAGGTCTGGAAGTTCCAATGCCTTTTCTGGTTTATGCAGGTACTGCACACACATGGTGCACATATATACATGAAGGCAAAACTCTCATACACATAAAATAAAAATTTAAAAAGAGAAGCAACAAAAGGGGCTGAATTATAGTAACACATGTGGTACTGGGACAGTCACACATGTGGCATTGGGACAGTCACAGTGTGGTATAGGGACAGTCACAGGTGTGGTATAGGGACAGTCATACATGTGGTACTGGGACAGTCACACATGTGATACTGGGATAGTCACATGTGGTATAGGGACAGTCACAGGTGTGGTATTGGGACAGTCACAAGTGTGGATTTGGGACAGTCACTGGTGTGGTATTGGGATAGTCACAGGTGTGGTTTTGGAACAGTCACAGGTGCGGTATTGGGCCAGTCACAGGTGTGGTATTGGGACAGTCACACATGAGGTATTGGGCCAGTCACATGTGTTGTATTGGGCCAGTCACATGTGTTGTATTGGGCCAGTCACAGGTGTGGTATAGGGACAGTCACAGGTGTGGTACTGGGACAGTCACAGGTGTGGTACTGGGACAGTCACAGGTGTGGGATTGGGACAGTCACAGGTGTGGTACTGGGACAGTCACAGGTGTGGTACTGGGACAGTCACATGTGTTATATTGGGACAGTCACAGGTGTGGTACTGGGACAGTTACAGATGTGGGATTGGGACAGTCACACATGTGGGACTAAGCTTGGATTATCTGAACGGTAACTCTGCCTAATTACTGTGATTGTGTTCCCAAATTCTAAATAAAAAGTGAGCATGCATTTTCTGATATTCAATAAATAGTACAACAACTTGAAGAGTAGGAACAACACTGGACAGAGATGTCTTTGAGAGAAAAATCTATTTTTTTTCCTGCCTATACTTGGTCAGGATTAGCTGAAGATGAAGAAAGAAAGTCCCTCCTTGACAGCCCCAGGCTTGCTTACCTGGCATAGCATGGACGAGGTCACCACAGAGAACAAAGAATTTGGGTTTGGGGTTCAACTTGTTGATGGCCTCAACAGCTTGCTCCGTGAGACGGATCTCCTGCCCCCACTCGTCACCACCAGTGTCACAATTCCCGGTGGACCAGGCCTTCATCAGCCCAAACTGAGTGTCCGCACCCTGGATGAAGTAGAACGGCCCTTTCCATTCCCGTTCCTTTTCTAAGAGAGAAGGGGGAGGGGTGATATAAAATCTTGTCAGCGAAAGCATCCAGGTTACCATGTAAGCGCAAACAGTAGTTTTCTTAAACTAAGTAGGTCATTTTGATAAGTTGCTGTCCAAACATACCATTTTCCTGTCACTGTCTAGAGGATTTTGATTTATACTAATTATGCCGGGGACCTGGTGATTCCCAAGGGCCATGAGAAACTATGCAGGTTGCTGTAGCTGTGTACCCAAGCTGTTTGTTTAAAAGCTAGACATCCGAAATGAAACCGAGACCACAGTGGAACACAGTGCAGAGGATATTAATGCTCAGTAATAGTCTTCTAATTGGAATTAAAAATACCCAAACTGATGCTGCCAGAGTGTTATATTTAAATTACTAGGTAAAGTGCTTACGAATGTTTTCTTCCAGGCTTAATGGAATCATTTGTGCTGTTTTGGGGAAATGTAACAGAATTTTAATTATAAAACTTGGCGCTCACAAGCTCTGGCTATCTGGTGGGAGATGTGGTACCAGGAAGAAAGTCTTGAAATCTTGAAACGGGTACATCAATGTGAAAGAGGGGAAAAAAAGGAAAGAAAAAATCAATGCTAATAATCCACAGGCTGTATGACCGGGTACAAGCACACTGCGGGACTGAACATGGAATGCGTTTCTTTCTTCCCAGTTTAACTGAGTTAGAACTGACAACAAAATGCCCTGACACACCACACACACACACACACACACACACACCACAGAGATACACATACCCTACAATGTCTTGTTATACATAGAAAAGGTGAAATAACTACTACAATCAAACAAACCAACAAATCTATCACCTCCACCTTTATATGAGGTAGTGGGAAAACTCAGTATCAGCTGTTGGCAAACTACAGGAATATAACACATTATTCTAAGAGTCACGAAACTCTCAGGACAAAGGGCACCTGCATGTTACCCTCGATCTACATCAGAGCTGTATGGTCCAACTGCAATCGACCTGAGTTCACTGTGAACAAGGAGTGGCTGGGGCTTGGGTGTACATCATGCTGTACAGGACAGAGAGCAAACTCTACTGAAGGATTGAACACATTCACTCAGCCTTTGCTGTGCTTAATAAAAAGACCAAGGTGGTCCTTAAAGATACTGCCCAAAAATATGCACTCGTTTGTAATCCTTGAGCATGGACTGCTTCCAATATACAGAACATAGCTAACAGTATGTCCTCTCAGATAAAGGCTGGAAGACCATGTCCTTCTTTCTTCTTCCTTCTCCTTTCCTTGTTCCATAGTCAAAAGCTGTCATAACAAGCTGGTTACAGTGGTGCTTGACTTTAATCCCAGTGCTCAGAGACAGAGACAAGTCACCCATGGGCTATAAGAGAAAGACTTTGTTTCAGAAGAAAGCAAAACACAAGCTGTCATATTGTAAACTGCCCTATGTAGTGGTCAATATAGCAACAAACAGAAGGGTCTGGCCAAGTACATCCGGCCAACGGCCATGTGAGTGGACCAGAAGAGAGAGAGAGATCCGTTACTGAGTTTTTGGATAAGGACAGAGCCTTAACTCGAGCCTTAAGAGCGTGTGTGGCCACAGCATCCAGCAGTGATGGACCCAGACCCACAAAGGGTCTCTGTGACAATGCAGGCTTGCTGCTTCCCACTGTCAAGTTTCAGGGTAATAACTACAAATCAGACTGAAGAGACAAAGGTCAAGGGGAGAGATTCTTCCTGAAAAGCTGAATACATCCCACAAAAAAACCCAAAACAAAACAAAAAAAAACAAAAAACAAAACAAAAAACAACAACACCCCTCCACACACACACAAACACATACATACGCATATACATGCACGTGCTCACAAACACACCCACATCAAAACCAAACAATAACAGAAAACCTACCAGATTCTGTTTTGTGTTTTTAAAGTTAATGGTTAGTAACATTTTCTTATTTTCTTATTATTTCAATAATAACCTTTGTATGCCATATGCCACTAATCTCATTTAGCTATGTTTTGATTTCTGAGACCCTCTGCAGAGCTATTTAAAACTTATAAATTAATCAGAAGCAGTCCCAGGAGGTGACTGGCACCCAAGGTCACAGAATAAATCAACCTGCTATGACACAGTTCAGAAAGTTTCCTGCAGCAAACATTTTAACAAGTGGTTTCCCGTGACAAATAGTCAAGAGCCTCAAAAAGCCAACAGTCCTTGAAGCTATTAAAATAAATCTTTCATTACACATTTACTGAGTAAAAACTTAGAGCATCAATTTTCTGGTGATGAAGCACAAAATAAATAGGTTCAACTTGTTGATACAAAGACACAGCTTTCATCTCGGAAGGGAGAAGAGAGTTTATTCTGGAGTCAAATATGAGACCGTGCCCCAGGAACGTGGATTTGGGTTACTCCAAATTCCACTTCCAATATGGAAATAGTTTCAGGAAGCTTTTAAATAACAGAACAAGGAAAATCATAAATCCAGACATTCTTCAAATGTTGGTGGAAATATCAGGTAGGGAGTCACAGAACAGCTCAGTCACAGGGCTCAGGCAGTGGGACGCCCGGCAGACTAAGTCTCTGCACTGTTAGAAGCTATCACTGTTTGTGTATTCCAAGTGATTTAACTAATGGCTACAAAGACATTAGGTCACATATACAAAAGGGCAGAGGTGGCTTTTAAGAGGGCTAGAGATGGCCAAGATAATTTGGCTTTGGACTTGCAACCACTGAATTTCTAATCAGTTAATCAGCCTTTGTAGTCAAAGCTTCTTTCCAGAAATTCTCATTCATAGATCTAAAGTGAATGGAGTTCTACACCGTCAATACTCAACCTACTGTATCTATCTTATTAGGTGACTGTTAGCTCAGGGGTCTGCACTTGTAAAGCGTCTTCTAGAGTTTTGCTCAGGAGCTGAGGGTCTTTATTGTCACCTCAATTTGAATGCTGCACAGCCCAACAGCATGGTGACAATGCCTGCAAACCCCACACCTGGGCATGAAAACAGAAAGAGGTAGAATTAGAGGCTACCCGGAGCTACACGGTGAGAATCTGTATTTTAAACAGACCTGGCAAGAGATAGCCCAGCAGATAAAGGTCCTTGCCACACAAGCCTGATAACATGAATTCAATACCCTTATCCCACAGTGGAAGGAGAGTATGGACTCCCAAAAGCCGCCCTCTAGCCTCCAGTTATGTTCACACATGAAGAGCAAACTTGAAAATATTTAAATTAAAGAACATGCTGAATTATAGATTCGGGGCTATATAAGCTTTGTCCTGGAAGGAGGGCTGCACTAAGGTTGTCCATCTCCTTTATCCCTCTAACGGCAGAGTTTTACAGGATGAAACGGAATTCCAAAGTCCAGACATGCCCTTGGACACCTGACCTTTATAGCATCCTTTCTAGGGTGAAGCTACTATTTACTGCCCACTCTAGGAGAGCCCAGCTTCTCAAGAACCTCTGGAAGCGCTGTCACAACAGCTCAAGACACAACATAGTTGCTTTACAATCAGAACTTCTGACATTACTGGGAAATATACAAGTAGACACCCCATTTCCCCCACTAACTTCCCTAAGCAGACTGTCTTAGAGACTTAGGGGGTAAATGCCAGACAAGTCTAATTAGGGAGAGCTATCTGGAAATGGAGGCTTGAGGGAGAAAGCGGAGGCATTAGCGACAGTGGATGCTGTGCAGGGTAAGAGGGGTCTTGGTGGGCTACTGTGACAAGCTGGGAGCCAGCGACATCAGCAGGAAGGGGGTAAGACACATAATGGGGGAGAGTCAGTTGAATCACTCACTGATGCATGCCCACTGACATCTGAGGCCTGCAAGCAGTCAAGGAACCTGGCTGGAGGAGACTCAGGTGCTCTGGGTAAGGGGCAGATACTAAGAGACTCAAAACTGAAACACCACTCTGAGGAGGAGCTTTTGTGTTAACTGTGATATTTTGGGGTTGTATCTTTTTCTGTTTTTTTTTCCTATTTTTTTTTGTTTTGTTTTTGTCCCTGACTTTATTTAGCTTAGGGATTTGGTCCTAAACATCTCTCAGTATTGTCCATGACTATCTAATTATCACATTTGAAGTTGCTTTTAAAAATTAACCCAAGACTGTTTGAATGGAAAGAGCTTATGTGAAGAAAACTTTGGTGACTAGTGAGTTCTAATACTTTATTATATTTTATTTACAATTTGTTGCTGGGAAAGGGCACACGTGAGCTTGCACATAGAGGGCAGAGGACAACCTTTGGGAATTAGCTTGCTCTGTCCACAGTGTCGGTCTCAGGGATTGAACTCATTAGACATGGTGGCAAGTGCCTTTACTCACTCAGCTGTCTCACACTGGCTCTAGTTCTAACATTTCTGCCTTATGACATTGTGACATACAATGAAAACAGCCATAAGCAAGGACATGTCTACCATACACTAGCACAACAGCATAGTTTATACATAATAAAGTGTACATTTGTTTAGTTGAAACACCCAAGATAATCATGAATAAAAATGTCCATAATGAATGTAATTTTTAACTCTCATGTGTATAGTGAAGTACCAGCCCTTGCCTTCCAACTTCAGAAGGGTCTCTGCTGTGTTTCTGTTCCATAAACCAGGTGGAGGCCTAGGGCTTCTGAGGATTCTCCTGTCACTGCCTCCCGTCCCTCTATAGAAGTGCTGTGATTATAGAAACATGTACAAGTTTGCATGGGATCTGGGAACTCAGATTCAGGTCTTAGAGAACACGTTATCTACTGACCCATCTCTCTAGCCCACTCTTTAACAAATTCAATTAGCTCTGTACTGCTAAGTGGCAAATTACCAGGAACACAGCAGCTCAGGACAGAACAAGCCTATTGTCTCATACGTCCCAGGGTTAGCTCAGTCCATCCTGTGTTCACAGCCCCTCATAAGCATCAAACAGAGTGTTGGCCAGTTTGGAGGTGTCAGTGTAAGAATATTTGGTTAAACTTAAAAATTAACTGCCCCAGGACACATCCCAGGAGGAGCACATTCCTTAGTCAGAGGACACTGGATTAACATTCAGAGGAAGAAGGGAGAGGCTGATTAACATTCCTCAGACCACAAGGAAGGGAACCCACCTGCAGATGGGGAAGGCCCAAAGCACTTAGACACATTCCGCAGGACGGACTAACCCTTGCCACTCACAGACAAGGAAGGTCCTTGCCACCCCATTCCCCAAAAACCAATCAATCAGTTTAAAAGTCACACTGTTTTGCCAATCATATTGTGCCTAGTCACTGTTTCTCTAGTCCACCCCTTAAACTGTATAAAAACTGTTCTTAGCTTCAACTTGGGGTTCCTCTTGTGTCCGTGTGAGGGAACCCCAGTGCACTGGTTATTATAATATATCATTAAATCTTATGTTTTTGCAGCGAATCCCCTGTCTGTGTGTGTTTCTGCGGGAGTGTGTCCCCTGGTTTGGATCTTAGAGTCCAACATCAGCTGAAGACCATGTGAGTTTTTAGCTAGCTGTGCTTCAGGGCCATCCTTGGTTCTTTATGAGCTCACAGCATGAGAACTTGCCATCAAAGCCGTCAGGGGAAAAGGTCTCCTAGCAATGGTGTATTATTAACTGTACAAACCTCTACCCTCTACCCCCAACCCAGCCATTGCTTCTGGGGAGCTCTTTATCGAAATGAAGTCACTAGGCTAGCCAACAACAAAGTCAGGGGATCATAATCTCACAAGGCAAACATTCCAGGAGGCACAGACACTAATATAAGCCCTGGGCCAGATAATGGTAGATACCTTAATTCCTGCACTGGGATAAGGCATTCAAGGTCACACTCAGCAATATATAGGGAGATCAAGGTCAGCCTAAGCTATAAAGATACTATCTCCAAAACTAAAAAATCCCAGGTGAGATTTTCATGCAAACTTCAAGTTTGCTACTGACTTTCTAGTACAGAGCAAAGTTAAGCCCATTTATTTTGTCCCACCCACAGGGAGCTGGAAAGCTAGTTATGACGCTACTCTAAAAGCTGACTTAGCCAGCTTTTTATTCAACCAAAGCGAGCTAGCTAGTACTTTCAGGACTTGAGTTCAAGGTCACATAGCTGATACCTTCTGCCCAAGAGCAGTTGAGTATCTCTGGCTGGAGAGATGCACAAATCTAGAAGGGGCTCCTGGCTGCCCCAAAGTTGTTGATTTCCATATAGACATTTTTGTCTCCAAAAAGTTTTCATCAAATGGAGAGACTCAGTAAATGAGATGAATGCATAAAAATAAAGCTGGCAAGGCCCAGCACCCTCCACAGTGGCTGCCAACAGCATGGGCTGACTCAAGGCACGGCTACTGCTCAGACACCCAGCTTCTCCTCCAGACATGCCAAACTCGTGGTCTGACTAGCAGATGTGCTCTGTTGGACCCATACACTGTTTACAAAATTTGAAATCTGCTGCCAACATTTAAATTTTATATATACATATATGTGTGAATTTAAGATTTATATATGCATGAATTCAAGATATATATATATATATTTTTTTTTTTTTCTTAATTCTCTTGAAAAGTGTGGCCTCACTGCTCATGAGACTTGCCAAAGGCTGGCTGCGGCTGTGCGATCTTTCTGCATGCCCCTGAACTTGTTCTAGCTCACACACGTCCAATTCACCATCTGGCTCCCGTCTATGCAAACTCTTCTATTTTCCTCAATGTGGGGAAGCAGAGACCCAGTGATGGTACAAGGAGCAAAGGCGGGTTCAAGTGGCCTACTCCGCCCGCCAGACATCCTGGCTTGGATGGGGTGATCATACTACTGATTGAGATTACACAGAAGTCACATGTCAGTGTCTTATCATGAGGTGCTTGGTAAACATTTTGGTACCTGTAGATAATGTTCCAAGACAAGACAGATGTTCTAAAAACATAGAACAGCATCATACTTATTAAGCTGGTTATATTTTTGTATTTATATATAAATATGTGTATAAGTCTGTGTTTGTATGTGTGTAACAACAATTAAGGGGAGAAAAGGCCATGAATTTGAGAGAGAGCAAGAGGAGTTTATGGGAGGGTTTGAAAAGAGGAAATGGAGAAGCAATAATGTAATTATATTAAAATCTCAAACAATAAAAGAAATAATTAAAGTAGAAAAAATATGTTTTAAAGAAAAAGCTTTGCTTTACCAATCCAATTCATCTGTTGCACACAGAGTTACAAGACATGGCTAAGTCTAATTTCTGCTGCCTGGTAAGAGACTATCATGACAAGCATCCTGCAAAATTGACGGATTAACAGTGGATCTCAGGTATAATAAACCATGCACAGAAAAAGCCTCTGAGGTTTTTTTCATCTGTTTAATAAAGTGCAAGGCAGCTTGACGTGGGGTGAATCTTTAAGCCTGTAGGACTCGCACACTGCCTCCCTATTAGACTTCCCCCTGAGACTGTTTCTGTGCTAAATCCTGCTGAAAATCAGACATCCAAACTCCAATTCTCTTTACAGTCTGCACTTTCAGTATCACAAACTGGATGTCTTCTTGGACCTGTTTCTGCTAATGTATTTCCCCTTGTGCACTTTCATTACCTTTTGGGCATATTTGTCAATTGTTAATGGAAGGTGACTTTTAATATATACTGAAAATTAGAACCATCACAGAGCCTTTTGTTGTTGTCTGCTAGTCAACAGTAAATGCAGTCCCCAAAGCAGATAAATCACTGTTCTTATCCCATGTCTAGGAAAAGACCAGGGAGTGTCATTGTATCTTAGTGTTTCACGCTCTAACAATATATGCACTCAGGATATGCTACTAACAAACACCCTTGAATAGCTGTAGGTAGAATACAATGATAAACAGATCTCTTAATTTCCATAAAGGGCAAAAAAAAATATACTTTCTGTCTTAGGAAGTATGTCTTAGGTGAGAAGAAACACCATTACCACGGAAACTCTCATAAACGAAAACATTTAATTGGAGCCTGCTTGAAGTTCAGAAGTATAAGTCCATTATCGTCATGGTGGGAAACACCATGACATACAAATAGTGGGAGAGGTAGCTAAGAGTTCTATATCCTGATCCTCAGGCAGCAGGAAGACAGAGTGAGATTCTGGGCCTGGCTTGGGTATTTGAAACCTTTAAGAAGCTCAAATCCCCTAGTAACACACTTCTTCCAACAAAGCCACACCTCCTTTAACAAGGACACACCTCCTAATAGTGCCATTCCCTCTAGGGGCCATTTTTATCAAAACCAGCACACTTTCTAAATGAAGTTTGGTCTAACATGGCACACAGCATAAGACCCTGGCTGAGCAGTGCGGTTAAGAGGCCTCAGCATTATTACACATTATTGTCACATTATTACAGGATACAAAGATTCGAGAATCCATGGTGTTGACTCCTGCTAATTTAGCAAACTCAAAATACATTCGACTAGAATTAACTTTAAAATGAACAGAGCATAGTGAGTAGGTTTATTTTTCTGGGAATGTCCAACTTGGATTCAGTATCTTAAATCCAACATCTCTACAGTTCATGCATTTCACTCACAATCCACGAATTCCAGTCATCCTGGCTCTTTCCCTGGGTGCCCTAAGCTTTCAGTATCACAAAGTGAATGTCTTCGTGGACCTGTTTCTGCTAACGTATTTCCTCCATCACTCCAGGCCCTCAGTCTACAGACTTTGGGATCATGTCTTTGACTTCACACAGTCAACCAAGCTACAACATTCCTTTTCTACATCACCTGCCCTGGCCCTCCTGTCCAGTACCACAACCCCCTTGGATGTGAGGCAGCTGTCTGCTATTCCAACTGAAACAGGGCTTCAAGAGTAACTCTGAAAATTCCCTCTCCAGGCCACTCAGCCATGCTGTTCTAAAACTTCCCCTATCACTGCCCAAGCCAGTGGAGATGAGATATGCTCTGATTCTCCTCAATGGCAGGCCCATGTCTGCTTCTCTCTCCAGAGCACGCATGTGTCATTCAGGCCTGTCTTGAGGCTGGCATGTAGCAAACATATGGCAGGGATCAGTAGGGATGCCACTGGACCCTGGCTCATCCTGACACTGGGGAACCAGGATAAAGGCAAAGCTTTTCCAGATGTATCTACCACAGATCAGTCACACCAGTGGCTCTACACTCAATAGAGCAGGATGGCTGTTGACATTTTAACATCCATATTATTGGATTGAAAGGGTCCATGATTCACCAAAGAATGACATCCTGGACTCAAATAGTATGTAAACGCCGAGTGTTTTATTGTACAGAAGTCCAGCATGCTGGGGTCTCCCATTACCAAGACAGAGAGATAAACAAGTGAGCTCACAGGCCTGATGTAAAGCACATTGGGGAATTCTGGGGTAGGTGACCTCTATGTTAATCTGTTGGGTCCATCTCTATGGACATTCCATTACTGGGATGTGGGGGATGGAAACTTGCTGGGGAGTCTGTTACTGAGGAAGTACCTCAGGGAGTCTGGAAACTGCTGCTGACCCATTGTCCTTGCCTCCGGCCAGGTGACAGGGCTGCTTCTGAGGCCTGGACTTGTCCAGTTCTTGGAAACAGAGATTGAGGCCCAGTCTCCTTAACTGCCAGTTTGAAGCCTGTCATGGAGTCAGTCTAGCCATCTCAGGATGACTTTAACATAAACGTCTAGAGACATTTTGGGATGTCACAGTGGGAAATGGGTAGTTGTATTGGTTACTTACACTGGCGCTGTGATAAAATACCTGATAAAAGCAACTTAAAGAAGGGGGTTGTTATGGATCAGTGTTTGAGGATACAGTCCAATATGGCAGTTGGAGTGGCAAGAACTTGAGGCAGCCATTCACATTGTATTTATAGTCGGGAAGCAGACAGTAACAACCGATACTGTTTGGCTCAGTTCCTTATTTCTCTTCAGTCTGATACTCCAGCCTATGAAATGGTGCTACTCACAGATAGGATGGGTCTTCCTGTCTCCATCTAATCTGGTTATACCTCACAGGCATGTCCCTGGTGATTCTAGATCCTGTCAAGTTGATAATCAGTCTTAACTATCATAGTGGTGCTATTGGAACCCAGTAGGTAAGAGCTGGGCATACTGCTGACACCTACCCTACAGCCACCAGTAACGGCACACAACCAAAGGAAGCACTATTTGCCCCTCTCACACATCCACACTTCCCATCCCTCCAATGGCTGCTCTCTACTTGTAAACTCTTCCTACTGAGAAATCTCATTTGCACTGGCCAGCCTAGTACCTACCTCCAGCACTGAGCCTGATGCCCTCCCAAGACTCTGTTGAAATCTCGTCTATCTCAATCAGGCCAGCTGCTGCCTCCACAGGGCCTCCCTGCTTTCCCTGAAAGCAGCAGCTACTCTGGATCCCTTCTTTTATTCAAACACATAGGAGCTGAGCATCATGGTACACACCTGTAACCCCAGCATACAGAAGTCTGACACACTTCTGTGAGGTGCAATGCTAGAAAATCAGTGGTAGGCAATGCAGGCAGGTCCTGTCCTCTAAGGCCTTACAGAGCAGCCATTGGGAAAAGTGAACAGAAAGAGGCTGTTATCTGATACCAAACTTACTAGGATCCCAGGTGGAATTGGGATAGTCACAAAGCAGAGTGAGTAGCAGCGTGCTGGGAGGGACACACTCTTGGAAAGGGTAAGGCAAACACCACAAGGCAGAACAGAAGGTTAGGGTGAGACCACACCATGACCTACCCTTACCTGGCCCACGTGGCCTAGATTCTGAGTTTCAAGTTTATGCCCCAGTCCGTTTATATTCTTTACTAACTGTAACACATTCAAGCTCCTTATCCTCTCTGGTGTAGCGGAAAAATTTCCCCGCAAGTTGGGAAGAGCTAAGGTGGGAGGAGTAAGGAGAGAGAGAGGATGGGAAAGGGGGGAACATGGCTGCGGACATGCATGTGTCTCTAACAGTCAAAGGTAGCTGATATTTCTAGGTTGGGTATTGGGTTATACCTCTAATTGTGTGGGCATCTTGTTATTGAACATTACCAAATATATAAAGCTATTGGATAATCTTTAAGCATTAGAGTCTCATTTCTACCAGGTACCGTGTGGATGGCAGGATGGTCTGGGCTCAGCCCAGCCTTGTGGAGACAGCGTGGAAGATTGGCAGGGCAATCTCTCACGCTGGTGTCTTGTGGGTGGCAGGGCTGGTGTCTCTGGCCGCCCAAGCTGGCTGCTTGAACCAGGTGGCCTGAGCCGTGGCAGCAGTGAGAACACACCGCTGCTCGTGACCTCAGGCCTAGCCTAGTAGGGAACATGGCGGCTCTATAACACAAGACAGATCGGGTGTTGATGCTTTTAAATATCTCCCTCGACACTCTGGGGTTCAGTTCTTCCTCTGTAGATAATGAATAAAGGCAGCTCCTTATGAAGAAACAGTTAAAATGCAAATCATTTGAACCAAACTCCTGGAGTTTGACCTATGGCATACAGCGTGACTCAGAAAACAGCTGATGACGTTTTAGGGTAAGTATCTAATGCTTTGTCCCAACACTCTTACCTTTCCCATACTATGGATTCTGTGTTGGTTACAAAACAACAAAGACAGGAAAGCCTCACAGCTGCCTGGAGGCTGTTAGGCTAAAGAGCAGATGCCAGTGAAATACAATTTTTGCAGCTCCTTCTGGCAGCAATCTGCATGGTGAATGACAGTCTAAAAGTCTTCGGCAAATCATTTTTCTTCTTGGGGGACTAATCTTATTTTAGTGTGTGTGTGTGTGGGGAAGGTTGCTAAACAAAATCCACTACTGTGGGGCTTCCTAGTCTAACAACAGTCTCACCATAAAATCTCCAGGCTGGATATGGCGTGTATGGTGCCTTCCATAATGGCTGTTCAGGGCCTGGGGGCTGGTGACAGCTCTGAGGGTGCAGAGAAGGTAGGGATCGAAAGTGGACTTCAGCGACAGCTGCACTACTCTGTGTGGGGGATAAAAGGCACCAACCACATACCTACAAAGGGTGAGATGTGCCATGTGCAAAAAGTAATTTTAAAATTTCCTTCAGGGACTTCTCTCTCAACAGGATTAACCATAAGAGCAATCTACAGAATTGCCAAACTACTTGTACCAGGTACCAGGGTAAACTTACGCATATTTTAGTTCAAATGAACTATAAACAAAAAAATGATTTTGAGACACAAACACTTCTGAGTCACGGCTTGGCTGACACACTTACCACCCGAAAGTGAAGGCTTGCAAAACTCTTTGGAGCCAAGACAGCTAATAGGCCAAGACTCCTTGGCCAGGTGGCATTTAGCATTACTGGCAAACAGTAAGACATTTCCAGGACCTTCCTGTGCCATTTTGGGGTGCCTGTTTTAGGTAGCTGTTGGCTAGACCTCTTCCCATGTCCTTGTTTCCCCACCAAGATGCTGGCAATTGCTGACTCACTGGAGCTTGAGGGAGACCTGGACACGGCCCCATTCTCTGGGCAGAGGTAGCCCTGCAGGCACCTGCCAGGCAGAGTCTTTGAATACAAAAAGAATGTAACAGTCCTTCCAGCTAATGGCACCTATCTGATGGGAAAGCTTCATCCTGCAGATGTTTCTGAGCAGAGCACACTGCATGGCTGTCCAGCGTGGGTGTGAAGGATGCTAGTGGTTTGTCTAATACTTTGGTTTCAGTTTTCTTTTGTCCAGAGGATGCACAGTATGTGGGGCAGAAACACATGCAGGGACTCATCTATTTCCACACTATCACGTGACTCCTGAGTAGGCTTGGCCACCAGCCAATGTCCAGAGGTAGGAAAGACCACAGAATCCTAAGGACAAAGGCACTGCAAACTGCCCTAAGCGTCATCAAGGAAAAGAATGGTTAAGAATCAAGTGTTGAGGCCTAAGTTATCAAAGATGAGCAACACATCTTCTTCAACTACAGCCTGGAGACAGCACAGGAGAGACAGACAGAGAAAAACCTAGTCTGGGGGTGACAGATCCCAAACTTGTTTGAGACAGTTTGTCTTGGGGCTAGTGGGATAGCCCCAATGGAAAAGATCTACCCCAGAATGTGGGAAGCCCTGAATTTCACCTCAGTACTACAAACAACAGTGACAAAACAACCCCCAACATCTCCATAGAGTCACAGAGGAAGTGGCAGGGGCAAGGAAGTGAGTGCATAAAGTTACTGAACTGTTCATGTGTGACCTGGGGGTGGCCAGGGTGCTTGTGGTGGCAACTGGGTAGAGCAGTAGACAAAGTCAGTGTGCTCTCAAGGATGAATGCACAAGACCTGGAATAATTTGAACAGAAGAGGGACAGACAATGCCAAGACCACTAACGATCCCTCAGCTTCAGGTAAACAAGTGAGCTGGAAAGCCATGGAGAAAGAGCAGCCTGGGCAGGTGAAAACCTGGCCCTGCTCCAGGGTCACTTGGCCACAAAGGTAAGGGATTTGTCATCAAAAGCCTCTGGCCCTGTCCATTCACTAGGGTAAGAACCTACACCATGAAATGCCTTGGTGGCCCTAGACACAGGAAGGCAGCATAAACCAAAGTCAGTGTGTGATAGTTAGCTGTGCCTTATGGCACATCTACCAAGCTCTGCACCTGTTTTATAAATGAATATAGTTGGCATTAGCATGGAAAGAAAACTTGGTTTTTCTTTTCTTAAAGAAGGCTATGCAGAATGTGGCCATTTATTCCCTAGTGTCTGACTTATCTGTACACCAAACTTGGCTGAGGGGAGGGGCCGAAGGGTAGGGGCTCTCAGGCAGCTGGGGCCAGCCACTGCCCTATGTCTGCATCAATGTCCATTCTCACTGAAGCACGTGGTAAAGGTAAAATGTGGGCAGTACACAGACATAAAAGTAGCCTGCTAGCCTTCTCTGTAAGGTTTTATTCTGAACAAACATCCAGGGGGCCTGGAAGGTCTAGCTAGCATTACAGAAGCTTTCTGCAAAAGATAATGTCACTCAGAGGTCAGTGGGTGGGTGAGCCTCTGCCAGCACTCCACCCTCCTGCATGCTGCATAGTCATGGGCCTGACCCTGAGAGGCTTGCTTTGCTCACTGCACGCTTCCTGTGACCTGCCCCCCGTCTGTTGGTGCTGCTGCTTACTTTGAAGTTGCCTGGTTTAATGAAATGTGTAAAGCAGAGGAACATGGAGAGTTGTTTCCAACTCTGTGTCTCTAATGAAGATGAAAGTTTGGGGGACTCAATAAATGTGAGCCGGTAAATATAAAACACCATTAAATTGGATGTTGGGAAGACAAATGTCAAAAAGGAAAAATATAAACTTAAGAATTCCCCACATAGAGTGCTTCCCAAGTGCTTTTTAATTGAGTACATGTCTATGGGGGTGGGATGGGAGGATATGTGCAACTGGGAAAGATTCTTTCATTAGTGCTTATATAAAAAAAGTCACATCAGGTCTGTCTATACATTCAGGCCAAGCACCTGTCTTGGATAAATCAGTGTGTAGTTATGCCCTACATGAAAATGTTAATCCATAGTGTATTCTTTCTGCTTTAAACTGTTTAACTATGGGTAGAAAAGGAAGTAGCGAGAGCTTCCTAATAACGAGACCCTTCCTCTATATCACACAGACAAACCACCTCAAGGGGCTGGACGGGTAGGTCAGTGGTTGAGGCCTTGTCTAACATGCCTGAGAAGTGGGTTCCGTCCGCAGCTGTGTAAACTAGGCAACTTCAAAGTAAGCAGCAGCACTAACAGACTGGGGACGGGTCACAGGAAGCATGCAGTGAACAAAACTTCTTAACTTACTTTATTATTGGGGTGGGCACCCAGTGCCATAGAACACCAAAGGAGGTCAAAGGATGATTTCTGCAAGTCAGTTCTTGCCCTGCATCTGTTTATGAGGCAGGTTCTCTTGCCCTTTCTCTGTGCTGTATACTCCAGGATACCTGGCCTGCAAGCTGCACGACTGCATTCTCCTGTCTGTCTCCCATCTTGCTGTGGGAGTGCTACAGTTACAGATGTGTACCATTATATCCAGCTTTCTCTGTTCCAGAGACAGAACTCCAGTCACCTGGCTTTCACGGTGAATGCTTTTACCCAGTAAGCCATCTCACTGGCTCTCTACAAACTTAAAAAAGAATGCTTGTTCTAAATGCAAGAGTTCATACCATAAAATATAGTAAGTATTGGATTAAGTCTTTGTGACCTGCAACTTAGGGAAGTATTTTGTAGATGTGACATGATAAAAAAAAAAGCTGATCAATTGGACTTCATCATAACTTAAAACCTGTTTTTAAGATAGTATCTGTACAACATACATTCAGTAAAAAGGAGCCTGGTCCAGAAATAAGAACTCTTTCGGCTCAATTATAAAAAACAAAACAAATAAACAAACAAACAACCCCACAATTTTAAAATAGCTAATGATCTTAGTAATTATTTCTTTTGAGGTCCACCAGTGACCATTAAGTATACTATTTGTTCATTGGATTTAGAGAAATTACTACGGAAACATACCTCTGGGTGTGTCTATGAGGATGCTTCCAGAAAGGTTTTACTGAGGAGGAAAGACCAACCCTGACTACGGACGACACCACTCAATGCACTGGACTGAAGAAGGGCAGAGAACCGAGTGAGCATCTGGTGTCATCTCTTTCTGTTTCCTGAATATGGGTACAATACACCAAGCTGCCTTACCCTCAGCTGCCACCATGCCCCTGCCGTGAAAAACTATACCTCTGACTGGGAACCAAAATAAACCCTTCCTCCTTGAGTTGCTTTTAACTCGCAGGCACTGCTGGTCAGGAGGTAAAATAGTAGCACAGCTACTGCATGACCCAGAAATTCCAAACCTACAAAAAAAACCTAAAGATTTGTTCTGTTTATAGTAGCTACTCATTTAAACAATGTCTTAATGAATGTCCATGAATATAAAAAATCCAGATATTTATCAATGAGTGGACACACAAATTTGGTTATTCCCACAATGAAATGGGATGCAATAAAGGGGACAAAGCACTAGCTATTAGCTACAGTGTAGAGGACTTCTGGAAGCACTCTGAGGTGAAGCCAACCAGGAAAGGCCACATATGACTCCATTCACAGGAAATGTCCAAACAAGACTTCTCTGCACAGGAATGTAGTAGGCACCTGTGACAGGTAGGAGTGGGAACACTTGCAGACTGCAGGTGGACACAACGCTGCTTTAAAGTACTGCCTGCCTGCATCACTCTGGAGCATTATTGAAAACAAGCTATAAGCACAATAGGAATAAATGTTACCATAAACAAGTTCCCAATAAAGATTTCAAAAGTAGAAGCCCAGCCAGGTTATGGTGGCACTCAGCAGTAAGCCAGGCACTAAGGAGACTGAGGCAGGAGGCTCATCAGTTCCAGACCAGCCTCAGCTAGAGCCTATCTCAAATAAACTCATTTAAAATCGTTTTTTTTTTTTCCTTTTACGTGTGGCCTTTTTAAACATGTCAATGTGCACTGATCAACAGATCCCTTAGCTGGTGATCATGATGAGGAACATTCCTGTTTAGCCACAGGGACTATCAGAGGGAACTTCCTTTGGCCAACTGAATTTAGCTCAGTTACTTATTTGATCACAGCAAAAATGACTTGTGAGTAGGCTGCTCTTAGAGCCAGCACCGAGAGCTCCAGCACGGGGCCAGGCAGCATTAAAGTGAGGAAGGGAAAGCAGAAGCGAAGAACACAGAACAATTTAACTGGCTACAGTTAGTCAATCAACAGTCACTGAGCTACAGCTTACCTGGTTAATTGCTTAAGGCTCAGTTATCACCACAGGGCCTTCCACAACCAACCAAAGTTCAGCTACTGTGATTAAACTCAGTATTGATTTAGGCTGTTGGGCCAAATCTGTCCACTCCCACAGCTTTTATTGAACAGATCCCTCTTCAAATAAGAAAGAACTAATTTGTCCTAAATGAAAAGGCACAACTGAAGCTCTTACTTCATCTTCTTCCCTGTTACAACTGTTTAAACTTGAGTATTTCTACTGAGAATCCACTTACTCTCGCCAGTGAGAGGATATACAGGGAAAACTGAGAAATAACAAAACCATCAGTTTCTACAAGGCAGCTGCAGAGGTGCAAAATGTTCCGAGAAACAACCTTTCATTTATTATTTTAAAAATGTATTCCTTTTCCTGGCAGTGGTGGCGCATGCCTTTAATCCCAGCACTTGGGAGGCAGAGGCAGGAGGATTTCTGAGTTCGAGGCCAGCCTGGTCTACAGAGTGAGTTCCAGGACAGCCAGGACTACACAGAGAAACCCTGTCTCGAAAAACCGAAAACCAAAAAAAAAAAAAAAAACCTCTTTTAAAATTTTTTATTTTTTATTTCTGTGTTTCCCTGTGTGAATGTATACCACACAGGTATGTCTGTGAAGAGGGTGTCAGATACCCTTGATCTACAGTTACAAGTGGTTGTAAGCCACCTGATTTGGATGTTAGGAATTGAAGCCAGGTCCTCCAGCAGAGTGGAAGTGTTCTACCTGCTGAGTCATCTATCCAGCCCTCAAACAATGTTTTAAAGAAAACTACCCAAGGAGGTGGAACTATCCTGATAGGATAAAATAAGAACAAATATGTTTAGGACCTTAGAACAGTTAACTTCAATTTTGTTGTTTATTACGTGGAGGTGTGGGTGCACAGATGCCATGGCACTCACCTGGAGGTCAGAGGACAACCTATGGCAGCTGGTCTTCTCCTAACATGTGGGCTCCCATAATCAAAGTCAGGTTGTCAGCCTTGTTGGCAAACACCTTTACCTTCTGAGCCATGATACCAGCACTCAAATACAATTTTAAAAAGCACCTCTGTCCTGATTTCTCCCTTTCAGAATTTCTTCAGAACAGATGTGGTAAACCTCTGAGAAGGTAGTTACATGCTAGCCTAAAAGAGTCCTAATTAGGATATATCTCAAGGAACTATAATTATCAATTTGCCTAATTAAAATGAGTATCTTAACACGCCTTAAGAATGTGAGCCCTCATCAGCAGAGCAGAGCAGATTATGTTAACAAGGAATGGATGGTTGAAACTGAGACTCACTTATCAAACTCCTGGAGAAACAGAAGCTCTGTCACTCAGGTATCACATCTGGTTGGGTTGGGTAGCTCCTTTCTGGGGATGAGCATAGTGTAAGCCTGGGACAGCTGCTTGAGTTAACTGAACTGCTTTGAAGGAGGTGTGAGACCTGTCTCTACAAACTTAGGCTCTACTTCCCACAGTAACTGGGCTGCCCCGGGGGCATCTGTGAGTACAACTGTGTACATTTCTGTGGCATCTGATATCATGTGCCTCCCTCCTAAGCCTTCCTGCCAAGAAAGGTGCCAAGATTGGCTGCTGGTTTTTCTAGAATTTCTGATTGTTTCTGTTTTCGAATCTTTGGTGTATGCTGCACCCATCTGAATAAACACATGCTAAGGAACACACAGTACAGACAATTCACAGGAACCATCCACAATGGTACATTGTTCCCCTTCAGGATGTCTCCAAATCTTAAGGCAGCACTGTCTACTCCCCCTGCATGGCACACATCCCTACCTCCCTAAATGTCCAGTGTTCAGGATTTCAGATGGTATCTCAAATCCATTGTATGAATTTGACTCTCTCCCTTACTCTCTGATGTCAGTCAATGCTCTCCCCCTCATCAAGTTGGACAGTACACACAATCCCAACTCCTCTCACGGAGATGGTCACTGGGTGCCAAGGATTGTTACTTTGTGCCACAGCTCTATGCCTAGATTTGGAGCCTGAGGTCTAGGAATTTGTCACCCTTTCCTTCTCTATTCTTCACAACTTATTAGAGACTTTAAATGAAACATGGTAATTATTTCTCAGACTGGAAAGAAACCTATAGCAGGAACAGTTTGCTAGCGGGAACATAAACAGTTACGAACCTTCTGGAAGGTAATGTAGCTATCCCTGGGAAATCTGTGCATGACTATACCCTATAACCCACACTCTTGCTCCTGAAGAAATTCTCTCATGTGTTTATAGAAGACAGTTGTACAAAACGGCTTACTACAATACTGTTTACAAGAATGAAAAGTACGTAACTAAATGGTCATTGTACCAGTCAGGACCAAAGAAGAAGTAGTAAACATACTAAAACTAGGAAAATGCCTGAGTCACTTTCAAAGGGATTATCTGGGATGGGATGAATACAAAGAAAATTTGAGGAACATTTTAGCAGTCAAAAGAGAGCCACTGTCACACAGACGCCTCAATCTGGAAATAGAGTCTGAGAATATAACGATTGCAGGGCCTTCAGGGGAGGAATACAGCCTACAAAAGGGAACCCTGAAAGGGTATCAAGTGCAGGAATAAACATTCTGGTGTTTGATTCCCCTCTTCCTGATCTGCTGTGGGAGCTTCAGGACAATGAGTTCATTGCTGCAAGTCTATGGCAGTCGTTCCTGGAGCACTGTGGCAAAGAGAAATTTGGAGAAGCAAAGAGAGGAAAGTTGGAGAAGACTCAGCACATCCATTAACAAAACATAACAACACATATGCTCCATCAATGGGATGCTGTTCAGAAGGAAGTAAGGAGAACTTCTTGGATATAATATAGATGCATCTCAAAAATGTATAGGCTGGGGAAAAGACATAAGACACATTAGAATTTGTAGAAAATGGCACCACAGCAGACTGGATTTTCCCCAGTCCACCATCAGTGGACTTTTGGCTGTGCACATCTGTGAAGAACCTTGAATTGCAAAAAGGGAAAAGAAACAAAGGTCTAGCAGAGAAATGTAGGATTGATCTTCTTTGGCTAGCTATGCAGAGGTAAGTCTGAGGAAATGAAAAAAAGATGCGAAGGCTGAGAAGGTGCCACACTCCCTAGTCTCACCAGCAGAGCAGAGAAGAGCAGGTGCCAAGGCCCTCCAGGGTTTGGAACTGGCCTGCTTCTTTTTCAGAGCAGTTCAGACAAATTAGAGGCTGGATAACAAGACAAGAAAGGTAAAAGTTTCTATGGTTCGATGCCAAGTGCCAGAGAAGAATCAACTCCAAAGATCCAAACTCAACAGAGGGAAACAGGAACCAATCGTGTATCCTCTGAGTAGCTCAAGGCCTAGCATTTGCATAACACCTAGCATGTGTCCCACCCTAGGTTACAGAAATACTCAGATGTGTTAACACTCCCTTTGAGGCAAGACATAGGGGCAGATTCTCTAAGACCAACGTCCAAGAACGCTACCAGGACCAGAATGCCTTCCCTCTCTACGGTTACAGTAAACAGCAGGATAGAAAATACAATCTCACTACAAGTATCAGCCTCCAACACATCCCTCACTTGTCAGGTCCCCCCCCCCCCAAACCCCCCATAAGCTTGCAGTGGCCGGGTTCTACAGATGGGGAAGATAGAAGACAGGCCCCACAGCAGAGCCCAAGCACTTATTCACTTCTTTGCCATCTCTGCCCTTCTGGTTTGTTTGTTTGCTTTTTTAGTTTGTTGTTTACAAGGTCAGGTCAAGGCCAGCGAAGAACCCATTGCCGCGAGGGAGGGACAACTCCTACAACGGTTCCCGGTGCCGTGTGCAACCCGCAAAGGGTACCGGCTGGAAGTGCGCGCCCGCGACCGGAAGGTTCCCCGCGCGGAAGGTTCTGCAGCTCTGGAGTCCCCCTTCCCGGGCGAAGAGCCAAGCAGCAGTACCTGAGGAAAACGCGTCCAGGGTCCTGCCCCGGGCTCTGTGGAAAACATCCGCCGCCTTCGCAGCTGACATGACGAGCGACTGGCCTTGCCTGGGCACGTTCTGTGGGAGGAGGGCGCGACTCTACACCACCGGGCAGGCCCGCCTGGAACAGCTTCTGGAACCTGCCCTCAGCTCTGGGAGGGACGGGCGGGGCGGGGCCACTCTGGGTGCTGCTAGTACTGCCTGGGCCAGACAAGGCGATTGCCACCCCTCTGGGATCGACCCCTGTGTCTGGTCAGGGTCCAGTTGCCCTGGAACAGACTGGGTGTTGAGGCTTTGAGGCCTGGGATTGTCTTATTTAACAAACATAGGGCTGCTTCATAATTTGTGATTTCAGGTTAGTAAGAATAGCAAAAAAAGGTTTAGCATAAGTATTTCACGCAGTATTTGGGAGATACTCATGCAGTTATTTTTTAAATATTGTTTATCAGAAATTCCATTTCAACTTGATGTTCTAAGTTTTATGTTGCAGCCCTTCCAAACTGCTCACCATGATCTCAAGAGCCTTTAAGGCATCTTGACTGCCTGGACATTGCCACTGTCACTCTGTCACTGTTTTTTTTTTTTTTCTCTTGCTGTGCAGCAGGCATTGCCCTAAAGTACTTTGTGTTTAACTCATTACCTCATTGGCTGCTCTCATCAGATACTCAGAGAGAGAGACACAACTCCTGAACGCTAAGAGCTGCAGGTGAGCAAAATAGAATCTGTCAACTCAAAAGCCATTACACTGAACTACAGCCCTAATACTTGCTACCAATCTAGATTTCAAGGTGGAAATGTTGAATTCAGATCTCCAAGAAGAGGATATTTTTATTAAGCACTACAGGGTAGACTTCCCAGGATCTGCCAATTGGTAAACTTTCTTCTCTACAAATGTTCACCTGAAATGTCTGTGTGATTAACAGAGTTAGGATGACTGTCCCATGACCTTGAACTAGAGTCCTAGCAATTTAGAACAGAAATGCAAATCAAACAAAGAAAAAAAAAACAAAACAGAAAGTGAGCTTGTGTCTCACTTGGGTTTATCCTAATACTACCACTTACTATAGATACGATCTTAAAAATCAGTCTCCCTACCTGTCAAATGAGAACAATAACAATAGCTAGGATTATTGGGTTGGTGAGAAAGTTAGAGGATGTTGTAATTTGCACATAGGAAGTCTCTCATAGGCTCATGTTGGACAATTGGCCCCAAATAGTTGTGAATGAAAGAAAAAGAAGTAAAAAAGGAGGGGAAAAGGTATGACTGGCCCTAGGTATGGTAGAGGAGAATATTTATTATAGATATATGAGAGAAATATCTGTGAGAATCTAAAACTGGGCCAAGTGGGAGAGGAGAAGGGGAAAGGACAAGGAGGGAAGAAGAGAACAGGTGCAGCAGCCAGAAGGCCAAAGGTTCAAAACTGGTGGGTAACCAAAATGTCTGGACTATATAAGGATGAGCCTCTGGGGAGGGTAGTGCAGCCTCTGGGCTTCAGTGTTCAGGGTAAAGGGTGGGCTATGCCAGCCATACACTATAACAGGTAGGAACCTAGGGCTGCTGGGAGAACCTGGAGGCCAGGTCCACTTTGATGTGTTAAATTGGCACCTCAGCCTTGACCTGGGTTTGCAACTTAACAAATGACAGTGTGTTTGGAGGTTCAGAGAACTTGAGAAGGTGATGCCAGGTTGAAGAATAAAGATCTTTGGAAGGTGTATCTTGGAGATAATCTTGTTCCTAAACACTTCCTGCTACAGTGTGCTTCTTGTCCTCTGTGAGGTGAGAACCTCTTCTACCACATATCTTTGTGATGTCCTGGCCAAGCACATATGCAAGCATCTGCAACATAAAACCTTACTTGGTTAGGTTATTTCTGTCGTAGCAGTGAGCAAAGTAACAAGTACTGATGGATTTCTGTGTCAAACTGCTACTTAAAGTAACAGTTCCAGTGGCAAGTAATAAGTATCCACTGTATATTAACCATTGTGATTATTAATCATCATGCCTCTATTTCCAACATACAACCTGGACGTAAGGAGGGATCTGAGGAAATGTACAGAGTAAGCTTGAATGGCTGAGAGTCAAAGCCCTAATGCTTCTGAGGGGCCCAGCCCCAGCCTATGTTTCAGGCAGTAATCTTTGTAACCACAAGTCTCTCAATTCATTAAATATGTGCATTCAGTTCTTTGTTTGCACAGCACATTTGAAATGTGGTCTTTTAAAAAAAGAAAACTGATCCTATTCAAATTATCAGATAGAGGTTCAGGGTTTAAGAGTTAGGAGCCATCTCAAGTGTCATGACAATTACCATTGGAGTTGTGTTACTTCTAAAATTTACAATGATAGTCATTATAATTAGAAAAATTCTAACACCTCTCTGGATGTTTTAATTTTGCATAGTGAGATTCTGAATTTAAAGAATGCTGCTCTGCTGAGCTTTGATGCTGCAGATAATGCTGATAAAATTATCTATGGCTTGAGGTCAGTATTTCCATTTTGGTCAAACCTCAGGAATGGCATATATAGCTTTAACATGCTAGCCCTTTTGGTCCTGGGAATATTTTTATTACTGCCCATCATGTTAAGCTTGTCTCTAACAACATCAACATGTTGGCAGCCAAAGTACATGACTTGAAACTAAAAATGGACCCCCAGATAGAATTATTAATTTAACAGGCTGGAAAGCCAAGGATAGGTAAGATTTTGCACAGAGCCTTACCAACCTAAGACAGAAGTGCATTCCTTTTGGTAATGCATATTCCACGATGGGTAAGGAAGGCATTCTTGTCAGAACCACCTAAGACAGGCTCAGTCTGGTTTATGCAATAAAAAAGAGGGAGATGTGGAGAGCTTTGGGGGCTGCCTGGCAGGAATTTGACATTGGCCAAGGACAAGGAAATGGGCTGCTTGGAAGGAATCTGGCATTCGCCAAGGACAGGGAAATGGACTGCAGGCAAGAATCTGACATTTGGCTAGAACAAAGAAGTAATTCCAGGCAGGAATCTAAATCTTAAGCTAGAACAAAGAAGTAGGCTTCAGGCATGACAATGACTTTGGGCTAGGACAGGAAAGTAGGCTCAGATACTTTGGTCATCCTGGTAAGCCCTTAGAAATAGTGATCATGGGAGTGATCATGGGACTCTGTTTATTGTCCTGCTTGTTCTTTGACTATCTGGGTTTATTGTCTTCCTTGTTCCTTGACTATTTGCATCTAGTTCCTCAACCTAGAACTGACCTTAATACTTTCATGTATTTTAAACGGTATAAAAGCAAAAAAAGGAGGAGGAGGGATGGGATAGGGGGTTAAATAGAGGTGGGAAAAGGGGATAACATCTGAAATGTAAATAAATAAAATATCGAATTAAAAAAAAAAACTGTTGCCAGGAGTGGAGTGGGAAGAGAGGGGTAGATTTTAGAAGGGTGACTGTTACTGGCTGGTATGCCACCTCACACCATGATCATCCTTGTTGGGGAATGGAATAGATAATCTATTTGGCTGGCTCTTTCTCAGGAAAACAGTATTCAGGTCTCTTTTCAGGAGAATGGGCTTTCCTGTCCTCAGAATGTAGTTTGGATAGCAGCGGTGCCAGCTCTTCCTCTAGGTTCCTATAGCTATAACCAACAGGAACATTCTAGATTTCAGGTAAAAAGCTGATGCCTGATGTACAGAAAAGTGCCTTGTTCTAAGGTCAGCAGTGTTCTTGGTGAGGCTCTATATGGTTAATGTTATATCACTTTATTGGGCTATAAAGCCAGGTCAAGCTTTACTCTGGTTATTTCTGAATCGATGACTTTGAATGAGTTTTTTTATTTGCATTTTTACTTTACATAGTGTGGTGGACTTTGTATTAGTTACTGTCTTCGTGTTCTATTCCTGTGAAGAGACACCATGACCAGAACTCTTACAAAGGAAAGCATTTAATTGAGACTTATCTTCATGGCAGTGATCATGGCAGCACACAAGCAGACATGGTGCTGGAGAAATAGCTAAGAGTCCTATATCCAGATCTGTAGGCAACAGGAAGAGAGAAAGACACTGGGCCTGGCTTGAGCTTTGAAACCCCAAAGCCCACCCTCATTGTCACACTTCCTCTGACAAGGCTACACCTACTTCAACAAGGTGACACCTCCTAATTCCTGTCAAATAGTGTCACCTCCTGATGACCAAGCAAAGCATTCAAATATATGGGCCTGTGGGGGCCATTTCTATTCAAACCAGCACAGTAAATTTTCTCCTTGCTCTGACAGGACTAGATGCGATAGCTTGGATAAAAAATGTCTCCATAAATCTCAGGCATTTGAATGCTTGGTCCTCATTTGATGGTGCTGTTTGAGAGGCTTAGGAGATGCAGCCTTGTTCAAGGAAGTGTGTCATTGGGGATGGCCTTTGAGAATTTAAAGACTTGCACTATTCAGAAGTTGCTATGTTTCCTGCTTGCCATTCCAGATGTGAGCTTGCAGCTGTTCCTGCCATGGTGCCTGCTGCCTGCTGCCTGCTGCCTGCTGCCTGCTGCCTGCTGCCTACTGCCTACGGCCATGATGTCCCTTGGGAATTGTAAGCTAGATAAATTCTTTCTTATATAAGTTGTTGCGGGTCATGGTGTCTTATCACAACAACAGAAAAGTGACTAATATACCAGACAAGAAGCAATTTAAGTAAAAAAAAAAAAAAGTATATTTGACTCCCAATCTGCAGCAGGGAAAGCATGGCTGCAGGAGGTGAGGCATCTGCAAGCAGGAAGCAGAGAGAGATGAATGCTCGTGCTCAGCCCACTTTGTTCTCCTCAGTGAGTCCAGTGGATGACGATGTGCAGCATTCAGCTCAGTTCTGCCTTCTCACCTCAGCTAACCTCTACAACCCCTCACAGATGTGACCAGATGCCGTTCCAGCACGGCTGTATAAAGAGAGGTGTGACCCAGTTCTTGCCTTGCAGCAATGCCAGGCCATTGATCCCCACGTGTGCTGATGGTTGCTGTTGTCCTGAAGCTGAACTGCTGTCTCTTCTACTTTACACTCAATCTCTCTTTGTGGGGCATATACTCCCCCGTTACTCAGAGCTAATGATTCTGTAATAAATGAACAGATGTGGTTCTCAGGAATGAGGAATGGAGATGGTCATGAGGCAGTGGAGGATGAGGAACAGACCTTCCTCTTGGCCTTTAGGGCCATGGGAAAGGATCTAGACAACACAACGACAGCCATAAAAGCCTACATGGTCCTTTGTAGAAACTGCTCATTTCAAGACTTGGCCTTGAACTTGAAATTATGAGGAGATACATATACTCTTTGGTCCAATGACTGCTGCATTAATTAGCCAAGGTGAATTTGGGGGCATCAGGGACATGGAGTTAAAATGGTCTCAAGAAGAAAAGGCATGGATAGGAGAAGAAGGAATGTATAGAAAACAAGCAATGATTGATGGGTTTATCTTATAGGGGGAAGACTTGCATGTGATCTAGAAACAAACAGTATTAGAAGAGAGTGTATGAGGCCATGAAATTGCCAAGATAGGAAACAAAGATTAGAGAATTAAAAGATGATGTACTTTGTCCTTCTCGCTACTTGAAGGATTAAAGACAACAATGCCTACTTTACTTGCATAAATTTTAAAATTTTGTAAGAAATTATTTTAACTTTAGAAGCCTATCACCTTTCTGTTCTTACATGGAAACAGTTACTTAAGACTGCTGTCTGCTGTACCAGGAAATAGCAAGAGCCGTGCCCAGCTACCCATGAAGAACAGACTGTAAAACACATAAGGAAGCGTGCTTTTGCTTTGTGTTTAGTTTCTGTTTTAAGGAAGCAGAGGTTAGAACTAATGGTTTTGGATTCATAGAATGTATGTAAATTTTAGGATTTAAAAAAATTATTAACAGTATTCAAAGCCTTGATGATGTTGCTTTAGGAAATAAAGAACTGGATTCAGGCTCTCTGGTCCAGAGAAGGCAAAAGAATGAAAAGAAGGAAAAAAAGGAGAGAGGAAAAGAAGGAAGGATGGTGAGAATCCTCGGGAACAGAGAGAGTACTTGAACTGATCGTTGGTTTACTACTGACTATTGACTCAGTGCCATCTCCAGCCCCCTTTCTTAAGACCCTCCTCACATGGAGGCTGGACCTCCTCACTCAATAGCTTGCTTCCTACACGATTTTACATTCTATCAGTTTGGCAATCATTACTAACCATCATAGGCCTTGTTCAGTCAGCTGAAGGGCTAGATGGAAAAGAGACTGACCTCTTCCCGGGCAAGAGGATCTCAGCCCAGCATCAGCCTTTGAACTTAAACTCACTGCTCATCCTGTAGCCTTCAGTGCTTGTCCTGGGGTTGTCAGCTTGACAGTCCACATTGTCGATTTTAGACCTGATAGCTTCCATAATCACACAGGCAGTTTCCTTCAAATAAGCCATTCTGTGGATATAGGCACATGCTATTGATTCTGTTGCTTTCAGTACAGACCATAAGAGAGTTTTTTTCTAAAATGTCCAAATTTCAGAGTTGGGGGCATAGTTCAAGTTGGTGTTGTCTGAAATGAAGGACAACATCCTCACAGAAAATTGAACACAAGTGTGTCTCTTCAGTGCCCTGGGTACAAATATCTCTCACCTTTACTCAATCCTGACTTGCACAGGGGGTGGTTGGGGCCAGGGGGAGAGTGGAGTCCAGAACAAGCACAGGGTTTTCACTTTTGCAAATTTGGTCTCTGCCATGTTTGTGTGTGCACATGTGCATATTCCCATTTGTGTTCATGTACGTGAATGTGTATGCTTGCACAGCCAGAGGACAGCAGCTGTGTCATTCCTCGGGCTGCCCTACTCTTGAGATTGGCCTGGAGCTCATCAAGTAGGCTGTGCTCTCTGACAGTGAACCCCAGGGAGTCGCCTGTCTCTGCTTCTCCAGTGTACGTAGCACTAGTCCAGCATTTTTTTATGCCTGTGCTGGGATTGAATTCAGGGTTTCATGCTTGTAAAGCAATTCATTAAGCCATTTTGACAGTATCTGATATGTTTTCTGCTTTTGTTGTTGTTTTTTGTTGTTATTCTTATTTGTTTGTTTTTCTACGTATATGTTTTAAGGGAAAAAACAAACTGGTAGGTTTTTTTAGAACTGGAAATATCTGTGTTCATGAAAACAGGAGCTCCACCAACAAGATGAGGGCTCTTTGTTTGGTTTGGCTTTGCTGTTTTGAGATCTCAATGTGAAGCATGGGCTGGCCTTTTACCCTCTCTTCTCCACATCACTGAGATTACAGACATATGCTGTCACTCCTGGCTTACTTTGAAAGTACCATTTCAGTGATAATGTCAATGGGTTGATAGTAATATCGCTTCCCCTCTGTTAGATAAATTTTTGAGAACTTCCAAGCTACACCTGTACTGTTCAGCAGTAATGTGAGTTCCTGTCCTTACACCATTTAGAATTCTCTATAACCCTCTTCAGTGATTGGTAGCTTACCTGGTTTTTGTTATTGGAAATAAAACTATTTTAGATGTCATAATAATATATGATTGTTCTTTATGAGTGCCTACTAAGATATTTTATGCATATTTTCTTGTTTTATTACCAAAACAAAATAATTTTTCACTCCTCTTTAAAGCTGAGTTCATGGAGCTGGAGGTTGTCACTGTCCACTCCGACCCGCGGAAAGAAACAGTGACACACGGAGTTCTTCATCCCTACGCAGTTTATTCAGGAACCCTTACATTCTTCAAAAAGCCCCCGAGCCTCTCCTCCACCGCCCTTAAATCCCTCTGCCTTCTCCAATCAGAGCCTGCCACGTCGGTGCATGTGATAGGACAGTGGTTATGGCAAGATCTGACGTTGCCCTATGTAGCAGATGGCCTGATTATGCATAGCAGTGAGCCTGCGCAATATTGCCTGTGGGCGTGGCTTCCTCAGGGGCGTATGAGGAAGTCAGGTGTTAGCTTCAGGCAGCATTTTGGAATGGCCGCCACACCTGCTTCCTACAGGAGGTAATTTACCTGGTGTCACCCATCATTTCCTAGATGGCAACACTCCCTTGAAGATTATCTTCTAAGGATGACCAGAAGGGCTTCTGGTTACTTCCTATTTTTTTAAACCATAAGTAGTGACTCCATCCACCTAAGATGCATCTTAGTATTTTTACATGTATTGAGTTTGGTGATATAAAGATCCTGCCTCATTTCTCAGTGAGAATAAAGAAAAAGATGTTTTCATCACAAACCAGTCCTCTCAATTCAAGTACCTGTCGAATGTACAGTTTCAGCTCTTTGTAGAGACACAAGCTCGCAGGAGCTTAGAACATAGTAAGAATCTGGAACAGACCACCATAACATTAAAAGCCCTTAGTCAATACAGGAGAAATCAAATTGAGTTTTCTTCTTGATTAAACTTACTGATGTTTACCATCCAGAGGCAGACAGCAATGCCTGCCTCAAAGGCCATCAATTCCATTGTAAAGACCCCAGTGAGAATAACTTAACTAGACTCAAGCCAAGTAATTATTTTAAAGTTATAAATATGTTCAGAGACTTTGAAGGGGACACAAATAAACACCTAACCGTGAGGGTAGGATAAATCCCTCAGTGAACTCCAAGAGAACACAAATATCCTAATGAAAACAAGAAAGACAGTTCAGGAAAATTGAAATCAAGGAAGAGAAACACAGGAGAAATGTAAATATAAATAAGGCTGGAAATAGGAAAAAATCTAACAAAACTAAAAGACTCAGTGGGAGGCCTCGAAAACAGAGTGGGTGATAGGGAAGATGGAATATTGGCATTGAAAGTGAAGAAAGGAATGGGATCATTTAGTAAAAGAAAATGATTTTTTAAAAGATGCTGTGAATAACATATAAGACCTTTGGGATACCAGGAAAATAATCAACCTTTTGACTTTTGGGCACTGAAGAAAGAGAAAAATTCTATGCTAAAGGCACAGAAAATATTTTTAATAAAATAAAAGAAAAAATAACCCAAATGTAGTGAAAGAGATGCATTTCCATGTATAAGAGACATACAAAACACCAAATAGTCAGGATCGGAGAAGAAACATCCTCTGTCACATTGTAGTAAAACATTAAATATGTAGAACAAAGAAAACATATTAAACGCTTCAAGAGGGAAACATCAAACCATATACAAACAAAAAGTCACATATAGGACCATAAGAGTAACTACTTACTCCTCAATGGAAACCTTAAAAGCCAGAAAGGCTTGGAATGGTGCATTTGAATTTCTCCATAGAGGACACAGGTGCCACCTGAGACCAGTGAACTCAGCAAAATTATCAGTTATGATGAAAGGAGAGTCAACTCGATGATGAGGGAGCCTACAGAATCGAAGAAGCTCTGTGCCTGCTCTGTGCCTGACAGAGAGCTAATGTCCAGAATGTACAGGGAGCTTTAAAAAGAGTGAACACTGAGAAGCAGATAGAGAAGGCGAGTGAGCGGCTCATGATAGAAGTGCTTTCATGTGACCATGCTAGCCCGAGTCTGATCCCTCAAACTCCATGGCAGAAGGAGCATAGATTCACACAACTTGTTCTTTGACCTCCATATGCATGCTGCATTGTACATGTCCCCCACTAATAAATAATTCTGTAAAAGAAAATAAATATCAATTTAAAAATAGGCTGTGAAATCGAACAGAGTTTTCAAAATATGAAGTATGAATGACTGAAATATGAATAACATTTTAAAAAGTCTTTAAAAACCTTCTTAAGCATCAAGGAAATAGTAAACTGCCTAGTAACATATGTCCCCTGGTGCAGTGGTGACAGGACTGCCTGGGGAGTAACCAGATCATTCACCACTGAGCTGGAGAAGTCTAGGCACACTCCATAGGAGTGAGTACATGCCCTGCATTGTGGAACTAGTCAAAAGCCCATGTACAATGCTATATAAGAATTTACTGCTGATGTTTTGCAAGACATGTAGTTGAATTGTCCTTTAAAATTTACATTAATGCTCAAAGACTAGTGTAGCTCTCAGCTTCGGTCACCACCTCAGAGGGCCACAGAACACTGCAGAAGAGGGTGGAAGTCTGTAGGAACTGAAGGATGAGGAGGAGGGCAGTGGAGTGGTGCCTTCTAGATGCAACAGGGCTGTTGTGATCATGGACACACAGCAGCTGTGATTTCCTGCACAGAAAAGGAGGGACATAAGGATAAATTGTAGACAAGCTGGAAGGAGGGGGAGGGGAAGTGAGAGGAGAACGGGGGATGATGGATATAATCCCAGCACGGTATGTATGAAAGTGTCAAAAACTTCAATCCAATAAAAATGCTTACAAGGCAAGAGAGGAATACTGTTAGATACATACTCATTCATCAAAATTCTCAGTGGTTTGACCCCAGTTTCCCTACCAAAGAGGCCCAACCTGTGGACACTCAGTATTATACAGGGTGACCTAGCTTTGCATATAACATCCACATGTCCTCTTGTATACTTTAGGTCATTTCTAGGTTATATCCAATGCCTAATACAATTATGCATTATGTATTATGTATTAATAGATATTATACTGTGTTGTCTAGGCCACACAATAAAAATGGTTGTACTTGTGCAAAATAGACACAATTCAAGTGTTTTGATCTATGGTTGAAACGGAAGCTATGAACTCAATAGATGTAGAGACGTGACTATATGTGTAAGTATGTTTGTGAGTGCGTGTGAAGTGAAAGTTCAGCTGATCCACAATCCCACTTGGATTTTAAAATTGTATCCAGTGCTGTTCTTTTGAGAGAACTATATAAAATTGCCATGCTTGTAGGTCAAAATGGTTAATTACCAGTCATTTCGTATCATTCTTGTCCATGAATGGAGCTACTGACACTACTTCTGGTGCCTCTGTCTGATAACTTCTTAGAAATGGGTCATTGTATTGAAGAGTACTCTCCCACTCCCACCAATGACATACAATACTTCCTAATTCCCCACACATTTGCCCAACTGCTCTACAAGCCATGAGGAAGACAGTTGACTGGCTAAGTCCATATGCTCCTCTTTCTGTTGGGATTTTCTGCAAGACTTGTTTCCCATTGGCTCCTTTCCTCGGGCAGCTAGACATACACACACAACTGTGTCCCTTACCCTTGGTATACAAGGGTCATGTAGCAGAAGCCAGACTGTGCCTACAATGGTAGCATAGAATCACCTGAAATGTAGTTTCTAAACATTGGCTTATATGTTTAAAATTCCTATATATCGCATTAATTATCCAGAGATGGGCATGCACTGTGAATATAGAATGTTGTGAATAAAATAACAGTACAGTTTAAAGTTTACAAGGTATTAGCTATGGTGTTAAGTGTTCAGTCTATGGATGCCTCACTGTAACCCCAAGATCTAAGTATCCTTACTCCCACCTTCAGAGAAGATGTTATCAGCCTATCTAGATGGCACAGCTGCTGTACTAGTCACCAAACAACATAGCAGGATTTAACAGTTTAACACAACACATATTTATTTACTATTTATTTATTTATTTTCCTAGTTAGTACATTTAAGTTTTAAAAACAGGGTCTTGCTATGTAGCACTAGCTGGGTGCAAATGGCCCCTCAGACTCCTGAGTGTTGGGATTACATGCATACATCATAATGCTGTCTTCTGTTTGTGGGCTTGCAAGAGGCTGAGGTCAAGGCAGCAATCAGGGCTGAGGTCTTGTGTTAGGATTTGATAAGGAAATCTGCTTTCAGGTTCACTCACATGGCTGTTGGATGCTGTCAGTTTCTCGGGGATGGTTGCACTTGAATCCTTAGTCACTTCTTGGCTTCCTGTCCATGTTCCTTTCAAACACAGAAGCTCACACATTGAAGCTCACTTTATCTGTCCAGCAAAGGACAGAGTGAACCCTTGCATAGCCTTATCACAGAAGTGACATCCCATTATCCTTTTCTGTATTCTTCTGATCAGAAACAAGTTACCTGATTGGCCCACTGAGGTGGTAGATATTGATTGTCTACAAGACAGGGTCCAGAATTGCCTAGGAGACAAATGTCTGGCCATGTCTGTAATGCAGTTCTATATTAGGTCAACCGAAGTGGGAAAACTCATCCTAAATGTGGATGCCCTCTGCTTTCTGACTAGAGATGCAGCATAGCCTCAAACTTTTGCTGCCCTGACATCCATACCATGATAGACTGCCTGTATCCTAGAACAGAGATACAAAATAAACTCTTCTATCCTTAAGATGCTTTGGCTGCAGTTAAGTAGCAGAAGCAGGATTTGAAGCCATGCCCAGAGACTCTGAAGCCCCACCCCCAGCTGACCACTATGCTCTATTGTCTATGCTCAGATGAATTGGCCTGTTATTTCCCTAAAAGATTAGTCTGGTTAGTCTCATATGAACTCCAGCAATTTTCAAACATATTACTCCTTTAAATTTAATCTACCAAGTCAGAAGGAGGCAGAACAAGCCAGCAACAGACGGCACACTTACTAGTCCTACGGATTTCATCTAGAGATAACTTAATCATAAGACTAATATGACTTCTAATGCTAAACCTTGACACTCTAGCTATTAAACCTAAACTTCCTTCCGTGTGATTCTTAGAACATCTGACTAATCTGCATATGAAGAAAAAATCTTGCAAGCTCAGAGGCAGAGAAGCAAAGCTACCTTGAGAGAGAATTGATATCATCCAGGCACCCTCCCCCTTTGCCTTTGTGTTTAGCATCTGTAACTACATTCAGAACTGAAATGACTAGCCTTGACAAACATCTTTGGACTCAGCCCCACATTCATGTATAATTTGCTTTTCAGGGGAGCAGGGGGACTTGTCATGGGAGCACCTCTGTGGGCAGAGGTATATCTCATTTACTGAAATGTTCCTAGCAACAGAAATTGTTTTCCTATTCGCCCCCAAGTCTTTAGAGTAGAGACAGACAAAACCAATGACAAGAGATCTAGAAAATTGGTCAATGTGATTCAGTTCCCTAAGAGTGCAATTTGTACTGTACGTCTATTCCATTGCATTTACCCACATAAAGTCAAAGCGGTATGTTTTTTAAAAATATAATGACAAACATGAGTTATTGTGGGTTTTTTTTTTCTTTAAAAGCTAACGTATGGAACAGCAGGTAAATGCAATCTTGTCATGCTGCCTGGGGATTGTTCTGGCATTTCAATTGTATTTTCCTTGCAGGATGATTTCTCTTATTATCTGTTTCCATATTATTTAGCTCTGCATGCATTCAGAACTTAGCCGACTCAGTTCCTTCTGGAAAGTAACAATAACAATAATAGCAGTTATTAGAATTCTTATTGATCACTCTCCATGTGCTTAGTCTCCCCTACGAATTTTATGTATGTGTGGTGTGTACTGTATGCACAGGAGCATTGACTGAGGTACAGGCACTTGGACCCATGCATTTTTTTCTTTAGTGATGGAGTCAGCACGCTTACCCACCAAAACCCCTCTTCAAATTGTGTCCTATGCATTTTCAATGAAACATCATTTTCTTTTCATAATAATGGGTATCCACTAGGAAGTCCCAGACTCCAGAGAAGCAGGAGGCTCCCAGAACCCAGCGATGATGACTTTAGCCAAAATACCCAACAAAGGGGAGATAGAACCTGTAGAGACCACCTCCAGTAGATAGTTAAAGCCCCCAGTTGAGGGATGAGGCCACCCACACATCTCAAAATTTTTAACCCAGAAATGTTCCTGTCCAAAGGAAAGACAAGGATAAAAACTTGAACAGAGACTAAAGGAAAGGCCATTCAGAGATTACCCCCAGCTAGAGATCCATCCCATCTGCAGACATCAAACCCAGATACTATGGCTGATGCCAAGAAGCACTTGTTGACAGGAGCCTGGTGTGGCTGTTCCCTGAGAGGTTCTACCAGCACCTGACCAATACAGATGCAGATACTCACAGACAACTATCAACTGATACTATGGCTGATGCCAAGAAGCACTTGTTGACAAGAGCCTGGTGTGGCTGTTCCCTGAGAGGTTCTACCAGCACCTGACCAATACAGATGCAGATACAGACAACTATCAACTGAACCCAGGGACCCCAATGAAGGAGTTATGGGAAGGACTAAAGGAGCTGAAGGGGATTGCAACCCCATAGGAAGAACAATATCAACTAACTGGACTGCCCAGACCTCCCAGAAACTAAACCACCAACCAAAGAGTACACATGGAGTGATCCATGGCTCTAGCTGCATATGTAGCAGAGGATGGCTCTGTCTGACATCAATGGGAGAGGAGGCCCTTGGTCCTGTGGAGGCTTGGTGACCCAGCATAGGGGATGCTAGAGCAGTACGGCAGAGTGGGTGAGTTGGTGGAGGAGTACCCTCATAGAGGCAAAGGGGAGGGGGAAAGGGAGGATGGGATGGGAGTTTATGGAGGAGTAACCAGGAAGGGAGATATCATTTGAAAAGTAAACAAAATGATTAATAAAAAAGTCCTAAACTTTGGGCTCATTTTTACTGACAAGGGAGATGAAACTCAAGGCTCAGAGTATATTTGGAACCTGTCTACAGTCACACAGAGAGTCATCAGGAGAGCAGGTCTTGAGGCCCTGCTCTTCAGTCTGTGGTAGACTGCCGCTACACAATGTCATTGATGAATGAGTGAACAATATGTGAGACTTTGGATGTTTCCCTTGCCCTCCCACCCTTTCTTGGCAAAGAACATAGTGTAGGAAGCCATCTTGAACAATGATTTTGAGAATTCAAACCCGCAGTTTCCTAGCTATGAGAACTTGGACAAGAATATAAGAGCTTGATAATTCTGTTTGCTTCGATGGAACCCAGGAGTTATGACTGTGTCTTCTTCTTCTTGCAGTGAATGTGAGAGTTTTATGAGGCTATACATGTAAAATGCTTGGCACAGTGCCTGGGACTTTGGGTAAAGATGTGCTTGTTGATAGTTCTATGATCAGCACATGGAGTTCTATAGTGCTGATGATTTCTGCTTCTGTTGTGTATTATCTCTATAAGCAGAAATAAGTCATTTAATCTTGAGACTTGGTTTTTCAGTCTGTTAACTGGGCATCATAATATTACGCTCGACACAGGAAATATTTTTAAAAGGTTTCATGGTGGATGTTTTCAAATGCCACCTGGGAGACATTTGGCAATTCCTGGAGCTATTTTGGCTGTCAGAGCTGAAGGATACTCTCATGGGGTGTGTGTGTGTACGTGTCTGTGTGTGTGTGTGTGTGTGTGTGTGTGTGTGTGTGT
>NW_021604753.1:2290103-2298588 GCF_004785775.1 Grammomys surdaster | reverse complement strand
TAAGAGTAAATGTATTTTACAAAATGGTGTTTGAGATGATAAATACGCCAATCACTCTAACTTCATTATACATTGCACATATGTACAGATACATACAAGGTACCACACTACCTCATAATATGTGTGTGTGTGTGTGTGTGTGTGTGTGTGTGTGTGTGTGTATGTATGTGTGTGTGTGTGTGTGAGAGAGAGAGAGAGAGAGAGAGAGAGAGAGAGAGAGAGAGAGAGAGAGAGGAGAGAGAGACAGAGAGAGAGAGAGAGACAGAGAGAGAGAGACAGAGAGAGAGAGCGCCATGGATATTGGATGCTCCTACCATCTAGAAAATAGACTGAAGAGAAGGCGAATATCCCATAGGCATAGGACAGCCCTCTACAATAAAATATTATCTGGTCAGAAATGTCAGTATCAAGACATCCCACTGAATGGGCATTTCACACACAGGGCCCAAGTAAGGCTAGTGATGATTATTTTCTGTCTTCTGGAGTTTTCATTTTCCTAATTACTGTTAAAGGTCCTTCCAGATTTAGAACTCTCTGATTCAGCAAGAGGTAAAAGATAGATTTAGTTCCATATACAACTCAAGAAGGGTATAAATGCTGTGTCTGAGTAGGCTCTCATCAAGATGACTTGGAAGCAATGATCTATTTTGGTGAGATAGAAACCACTTTTTTAAAATTGAAGTTTTATAGAAGTCTTACTTTCAAGTGTAGTTGAAAGGAGTCCTCACTAAGCTGAATTCCCCACTTCATGTTAAAAGAACAACTCTGGGTTGTCTGTTTGTGCTATAATTTCATTTCTACTTGCAAGGACGTTTGAAGATAAAACTCATGGCTTTTTTCTAAGAAGGGAAATAGTAAATCATCACTGACTTTATTTCTAAAGCATTATGGCCATGGGCAAACCTGAAGACTTTGTTTAGGAGTTTCGGGGCAAGTTGTGGTAGCTGGTAAGCCATACTGATGAGGAAGAAGCAGAAAGATCAGGAGTTTGAGGCCAGTCTGGAATATACATTAAAAAAAATTATGGACCACATTGAAGATGGATCTGAGAGGTGGTAAGAGCCAGAAGCCAGGGAGAACCATAGCACACCCATGTCTTCTGACATGACAGGATGGCTATATTCATGAACCTCAGCAACTGTGTCTCTACCAAACCTACACAAGACTAAGCCAGTCAGATTCCAACATGGAGGCGTGGGACTCATTAACCCTCATGCCTAACTGGCTTCTGAGGGGGGTGGAGTCAGTTTCTTTAAGGATATGGCCTCTAATAGATGAGCCATTTTTCAGTAGATGGCCCCACACCCATGAGTGTGTTGGACTTAGTGTGATACTTAGGACATAAGTTAGGAGTACAGGGGTGAACCTGGAAAGAATAAGAGTAAATATGATCAAAATACTTTTATGATATTCTTTAAAAAATAATATAATTAATGTACTTAAAACAAAACAAAGAAGCAGCTCTTTCCCAAATAAAGGTATAGGGCCTGGCAAAATGGCTTAGCAGGTAAAAGCACTTTCCAAACAAACCTGATGACCTGAGTCTGAGTCCCTGTGGTGGTTTGAATAGGAGTGGACTCTATAGGCTCATATATTTGACTGCTTAGTCATCAGGGAGTGGCGCGACTTGAGAGGAATTAAGAGGTGTGGCTTTGCTGGAGTTTAGCGTGGCCTTTTTTGGAAGAAATGTGTCAACTGGGAGGTGGGTTTTAAGGGTCAAAAGCCCAAGCCAGGCCCAGTATCTCCCTCTTCCTTCTGCCTGTGGATATAAGTGTAGGACTCTCAACTACTTTTCCAGTGTCATGTCTGCCTGTATGTCACCATGCTTCCTGCCAAGATGATAACAGATTAAACTTCTGAAACTGTAAGCCAGCCCCAATTAAATGTTTTCCTTTATAAGAGTTGCCATGTATCTTAGTTAGGGTTTCTATTTCTGTGAAGACACACCATAATCACTACAATTCTTATAAAGACAACTTTTTAAATTGGACTGGTTTACAGTTTGGAGATTTAGTCCATCATCATCATGGTTAGCAGCACCATGGTAGCAAACAGTCAGACATGGTGCTGGAAAGGTAGCTAGCTGAGTTCTACATTTGGATTGACAGGCAATGGGAAAAGAGAGAAAGAGACAGTGGACTTGGCTTTAGCATTTGAGACTTCAAAGCCCACTCCCAGTGACACATTTCCTCCTACAAGGCCACACCTGCTCCAACAAGGCCACATTCCCTAATAGTGCCGCTCCCTGGTGCTCAAACATTGGAATCTATGAGCCTATAGGGGCCATTTCTATTCAAACCATTACATTCACCTCCTTCGCACCCATAGGCTTATAGTCATATCATAATGCAAAAATTTATTCAGTCCAACTTCAAAAGTTCCCATAGTCTATAACAGTCTCAACTCTGCTTAAATGTCCAAAGTTCAAAGTCTTTTCTGAGACTCAAGGTAATCTTTTAATTGTAACCCCTGTAAAATCAAACTAAAAAAAAACAAATAACATACTTCCAACATTCCATGGCACAAACTCTACACTAGCATTCCAAAAGGAAAGGAAGGGAGCATGGTGAGAAAATGCTGGACCAAAGCAAGACCGAAAAAGCCAGCTGAGCAAACTCCAACCTGTGCATCATGGTGTCTCTTTACAGCAATAGGACACTGACTAGGACAGTCTCCAAACCCAGGTAAAAAGCTGGATGCAGTGTCAGGGGTCATAACCCCCAAGCTCCCACCCAGCACTCCTGCAGCAAGATGGAAGAAGGAAGCAGGAGGACCTGGGAGTGTACAGGAGCATGCAGTTGGCAGAACCAACAGGAAAGCCCCTGCTTCTACAGCCTGGGAGGAATGAACCCATTCCCAAAGTCAGCCTCCCAGATTCATGAACACACTTACACACCATACATATAAAAATAAAAAAAGTCAACTACAGAGAGTCAAATTGGACAGATTAGGCTCTCTTTCCTCTGGAGATCAGCCTTTGTATAAGTTTAAATTTTTTCTTTCACTTGCTTTTGTTAATGCTTCTCATTTTTAAGTCAAATAACATGCTCATGAAATGTTAAGGAGCTGCAATTGATCAGTATCCAGTGACCAATGCTGCTGACACAGTGGGAATTAACTATTGAATTATTTAGCTTTCATAGTTTAACACTGTTCACCAATAAAACATCTCTTTAGCCAGAATTCTCACCCAAGCGCTAATAATAGCAACAGTTAATCATTGTGAAAAATTCATAGAGTCTAAAGAGATAGTGAGGAGAAGGAAGAAGAGAAGGAGGAAGATGAGGAAGGACTCAAGGAAAACAGACATAATTGCCCCATCCAAATATACCTAACTCCACAATGCTTATATCAGCTCATTTCTTTCAGATGTTCTTTCAGTAAGCATTTTATGAATCATCAAAGTCATCTTACCTTTCCTATTGAACCCCACAACACCCTCAAAATGTATTATCTCTTTTAAATATTTCCACATTGAAAAATTAGCTATTAAACATGAAAAACTATAGAAAAATATATGACACTGATGCCATATGTGTGTGTATGTATATATAATTCCGTACACGTGCACACGTATTCATGTATGTAGGTGCACATGTGTGAGTGTGTAGTGTGTATGTGGAGAATGTGGCGATGATGCTAAGTGTCTACCCCAGTTACTCTCTACCTCACATTTTGACACAGGATCTCACTAAGTACAGAGCTCACCATATCAGCTAATCTGGCTGGTCACTGAATCCAACCATCTCCAATCCCCAGAGCCGAGAGTTCAAGCATGTCACCAGACCTAACTTTCTATGTAGGTTTGGAATCTCAACTCAGGTCTTCATGTTCGCACAAGCTGGACATTCCTGGCTGGGCCATCTCCACAGCTTCCCCAAAACACTCTTATCCAGAGTCATGGCTAAAAGCAAAGACACTGTTTTTCCTCAGCTTTAGTTACGCTTTACGATTCCATGTGTGTTTTCCAGGATGGTGTCTGTGGTAGCTATTAGTATCACTTGTTAAGTGATTCCAGGTTTGAGTATCCCTGACATATAGCATGACCACTTACTGCCTGGTTTATAGTTGGCTTAGGTCATGTGACTAGCTTTAGCCAATAAACTGCATTTAGTTAAAAGCCTGCATAGGAACCATTAGGTTTTGCTCCTTTTACCATGACAATGAGCAATGCTTCAATTAGTAGCTGCTTGTCAGAAGAGTCTCAGAAAGAAGGTACACAGAACAGAGCTTCCAGGCAGCCTGTGAGCGCGGAGAGTGAGCAACATCATGTGTCACTTTACCCTGACAGAGGTCATCTCTTACAGCAGCATAACCTATCCTGCCCTTACTTGTATTAGAATATTTATATGGTCACCTGCAGCTAAAACTATACACATACGTGTAGGTATGCTTATACACCTACACTCACACAAATGCAAACCTATTCAAATTGTCTAGTCTGTACATTTTTAATAAAAAATTAATTTAATTCATTATTATTGTGGAGAACGGGTTGCACAAGCCATGGTGTATGTGGGGGGTAGCTTGGCGGAGTTAGCCTTCTCCTGTACCTTCACCTGGGTTCAGGGGATTGAAGTCGGGTTGTCAGGCTTGCTCAGTGAGATCCTTTACCCACACATCCATCCTTTAAATCTAATCTGTTTTGTGTAATAATTCTTTTAGGGATTATGGTTGTTACACAATATATTTATGGTTCAAAATTTGTTGATTTAACATCTATATCCTGTTACTTTTCCAGATGCTGTGTCAATAAAAACAAACTCATGCAGCAAATTGGCAACAACAACAACAACCCCATCCTCAGTGGTGCTGGCTGCATGGATGTGCCTTCCTCTTGTAAGAATAGAGCTGCTTTGCTACTCATACACCTTCTTGTTAGTCTCTTATAAAGACACACTATGAGGTTCTCAGCCAGGCCTCTGTGTGGATGCTAGGCTGCTATTGGTCTGTCTCCTGTCAGAAGCAAGGCTAGAGTAGCTTTCTTAACAGGTACACGCTCTGAGCTCTGAGTGTTACAGATGTGCTTGTGGACACGTTTCAGCTTTCCCAGTTATTCTGCTACACGTGGCTCCATGAAATGCTTTTGCATCTTTGCTATTATTTAAGCACTGGTTCAATAATTAACCAGGCTCAAGATGTTGGAGTGGCTGGTTTTTTTTTTTTTTTTGATAAAGACTGTAAAATGTTACAAATGGAACCTCATGCTGAGGCATCTTCAAGACTGCTCATGTGTGTTGGCAGACTCCTCCCTCACAGGCCTGCTTTAGGGATTTCCTTGGACATCTGTGGTAGTTGTACACAGGAAAAATAAAGGGCTATGAATTGTCCAGCATCTTCTTTCAGGCCACCTGAGGAGCCAGGGAACTAAGACAGACACGAGAAAGCTCAGTGGAGACTGGTGGGAGGACTTGTTCCTTTAATTGTTAATTAGCACACATATTAGGTTCCATTATGGCATTTTCAAACACAGGTTATTTTTGATTCTCCATCCCCATCCTCCAACCCCCATATACCTCCCATAGCCTCTTTTCTTGTTTAAAATCTAGTTTATTTGTTCCTGGAGATCTCATATGTGAATACAATGAAGTTTCATGGTCTCCACCCGCGGCTCCTTCCAAGTCCTTCCAGCCTCCCACCCGCTCTCCCTCCCTACTTTATTTCCTCCTTTTTAAACTAATCCAACTGAGTTCAACTGGTGTTCTCCATACATGCGTGGGCGTAGCTCATCCCCTGGAGTATAGATGACCTATCAGGGTCCACATGCTTGAAGAAACCCTTTCCTGGCAGCCATCAGTGGCCAATGACTGCTCAGTTACGGATGGGGCATGGGGAGCTCCTCCTCCATCCATACTAGGATTTTGTATAAGATCAAGCTAACTAAAATCCCTCCCTGTTTCCCTCCCTCCCTCCCTTCCTTCCACCCTCTCATCTGACCCCCTTCCTTCTTCCCTCCATCCTTCTTTGTTTTGGTTAGATGTTTTCTTTACTTCAGACTTCTTTTCTAGGCAAAGAAAAGTCTCACAAGGGGCACATTCATCTGATATCATACATCAAGCTGGCCTTAGTCCAGGGAGTGCACCCTGTGGGCTTCTGTGGTGGGTTTCTTGTTCCACTCTCCAGGACAACTGTTTGGTGTCTTTTTCCTAGCCCCTCATCTTCCAGCAACACACCTACCGAGTTTGAACCACTGTGTTAGCAACAGTATTAGTTACCAGAACCAACTATCTGGCAGGACAGCTTGAGAGAAGGTCCAGGCTTCAGAGAGATTTCACACCATCATGGTAGGGAAGGCATGGCAGCAAAAGCTGCTTTTCAGGAGCGTTCAATGGAGCAATGCATCTAGAACCGAAGGCCATCTCCAGGGATCCCTTTGGCCAGTCAGGCCTTAAACTTCTCCAGGCTTCACACATAGCAGAATCTGGGGACCAAACTTTTAAAGCATGAGCCTATGAGGGGCATTTCAGATTCAAACTATAGCAACTAGTTTCTTCCTCCTTCCAGTAAGATTGTGGGGACAGCTTGTCCCATCCACAGAAATCCCTTCTATTCTTCTCAGTAGCCATGTCCCTCTTCCTGTTTTCTCACCAGCACACAATGGCATCTTACTTTCCCCACAAAGTGTCCCCTTTTCCCCTCTGAAGAGAAAATGTAAAAATGGTTCAGTTTTCCAGTCAACTCTAGGTCCCTCTCAACCACTATGGGCTGCCCTGTTCTGCTGAAGGGTCTGCCTCTGCTGCCTGTATTTACAATGGCCCAGAGAAGCAATGAGTCACTCTTTCTCATCTACAAAGTATAGGTAGTGTGACATTTAATACTTTTATTTATGCATATATGTGCACATGCTGCATGAGTGTGCTTGATTGTGTGTACACATGCGTGTGTGTTTGCACATGTGTGCATGCCTGAGTGTGTGTGCAAGTGCACATGTGTGTGGGAGCACGCAGGTGCATGTGCATGACAGAAGGGACATCAGGTGTCCTCTATCACTCTGTCTAGTTCCTTTGAGGCAGGATCTCTTTCTAAACTCAGAACTCATATTTTGAGCTAGACTGGAAACCAGAAAGCCCCAGCAATCCTCCTGTCTCCAGTTGTAACAGACACAAAGTTATATAGAATTACAGATGTTTGGAGGAGTACACCTGGCTTTCACTTAAGTGCTGGGATCTCAACTCTGGTCCACAAGTTTGTGCATCAGGTATGCTTAATGAATGGACCATGTCTTTATCTCCAATCTATAAGAATGTGTTGCTGTCTACATAGCTGCTTTAGGACAGACATGGGCTTAAGGACTTTAGGAAACTGGAGTGGACAAAGTAGAGGCCTGTCCTTATGGGGCTTCTATTCTTGAAGAGAACTTTAGGAAAACAAATGCTAGATAGACATCTGTGTGACAAGAGATGATATTTACACTACGGGAAAATAGAAATTAGATCATGGCAGGGGCAGGGCAGGGCAGAGGCAGGTTACATTACTAAACTGGATTAGCACAGTAGCACTCTAAAAGGAAACACAATTAATGCAAAGGTTGGAAAGTGATAAAGGAGTTTATCAAGAGGATACGGGGGAAGATTTGGTAGAAAGAAATAATCCAAAGGGGGTGTGGAGGAATGCATGTTGGGTATAAGGAGCTGCAGAGACATAACTGTGCTGGGAAGAGATGGACAGGAGGGAAGAAGGAACAGTTAACAAGAAAGTGAGAGTTCACCACCATCCAACAGCCTTGAATACCACGGTATGAGTTTTGGTTCTACTTTGCAGGAAATGCAGAGCCCTGGCAGGTGGCAGAGTGGTGACATGATCTTATGCTTTGAAAGGTTTGCACGGATTGCTGCATTGGAAGCTGACTAAACGTTGGGAAGAAGGGAAGCCAGGGGTCCTGGCAAGAGGGTATTGCTATAATCCTGGTGAGAGGTGCTTAGGATCCAAGCCAGAAGCCACTGCAGATGGAAAAAGAAAGAAGTGGTTAAGATCTGACCATACTGTGAGGGTGAGGCCAGCATGACTTCCCTAGTACTTAGAAGCCAGGAACGAGGCAGAGATAGTCTAAGATTCTGTCTTCTGCTCCCAGAAGGAAGATGTTGTTCAGAGAGAAGATAAGAACAGAGGCCAAGGAGGCTTTTGGGGGCATATGGAGGAACTAGAGAGGCCACTAGAAGTCCAGGCAGAGACATCAGTGAGCAGTTGGATAAATACATCTGGAATCCTCAAGAGAGATCTTGGCTTACTTCTTCTTCTAAATTTTTTGGGAGCCATTTATTCATTACTCAAAGCATATGGAAGTGTGTCCATGTACCTAGAATCAGTAACATTTAGTCAAAGTGATGATCCTCAGCTTCCTAACATCCTCCAATGTCTTCTGATTCATCAATACAATAATACAACTTCTTCTTCTTCTTCTTCTTCTTCTTCTTCTTCTTCTTCTCCTTCTCCTTCTCCTTCTCCTTCTCCTTCTCCTTCTCCTTCTCCTTCTCCTTCTCCTTCT
>NW_021604753.1:2283001-2290003 GCF_004785775.1 Grammomys surdaster | reverse complement strand
TCTTCCTCCTTTTCCTCCTCCCCCTCCTCCTCCTTTTCCTCCTCCTCCTTTTCCTCCTCCTCCTCTTCTTCCTCCTTTTCCTCCTCCCCTCCTCCTCCTTTTCCTCCTCCCCTCCTCCTCCTTTTCCTCCTCCCCCTCCTCCTCCTCCCCCTTCTCCTCCTCCTCTTCTTCCTCCTTTTCTTCCTCCCCTCCTCCTCCTTTTCCTCCTCCCCCTCCTCCTCCTTTTCCTCCTCCCCCTCCTCCTCCTCTTTTCCCTCCCCTTCCCCCCCCCCTCCTCCTCCTTTTCCTCCTCCCCTCCTCCTCCTTTTCCTCCTCCCCCTCCTCCTCCTCCCCCTTCTCCTCCTCCTCTTCTTCCTCCTTTTCTTCCTCCCCTCCTCCTCCTTTTCCTCCTCCCCCTCCTCCTCCTTTTCCTCCTCCCCCTCCTCCTCCTTTTTTCCTCCCCCTTCTCCTCCTTCTCCTTCTCTTTCTCCTCCTCCTCTTCCTCCTCCTCCTCCTCCTCCTCTTCCTCCTCCTCCTCCTCCTCCTCCTCCTCCTCCTTTTGGAAAGAGCTTCTATTTTAGTTTAGGTGTGATAGTTGATGATCTTTTAAACAAAGATTTCATTTTATTCATGTGTTTGGGCTCATGCATCTGTGTGCCTGTGCCTGTTAGTATTTATGTGCACATGCATGGGGTGCCTCTAGAGACCTGAAGAGGGTTCCAGATTCCCTTGAGTCTGGAGTTCCATGGGTTTCAAAGCTACCTGACATGGCTGTTGGGATCTGTATTCTGGTCTTCATGATTGAACAACAAGTATTCTCAACAATGAGTCATCTCTCCAGTCTCCAACTGAATATTTTTCCACAGCTTATATGGTAGTTATAAGCTGCAGGCTATATACTTGTTTTTAATTCCTGTGTATTTGTATGTGTGCATACATATGTGCATGTTTATCTCCACATGCTTGGGTATGCTCGTCAAAGCCAAGAGTCAGTGCATAGTTCCCCCTGGATCCCACTCCACTTTGTTTCCTTTCTCTTCTTAAAGGTGATCTGTTCTGAACCTGAAGCTCAATGCTTTGCCTTGATGGGCTGGCCAGCAAGTCCCAGGTACCTTGTTGTCTCCATCTCCCCAGTGCTAGGATTCCAGACCTGCATTATGTGGATGCCAGGGATTGAACTATGTGTCTATGCAGTTTTTACAGCTGAATCATCATCTCTCTAACCCCTTATTGTTGTTTTTAGTGCATTGTAATCATGCATATTTAGCAGGTGCAGTGTAGCAATTCAACACATTTATTCAGGAGGCATAGCGATCAAATCAGGGTAATTAGCAAAATGATCACCTTAAGCATGGAGCATTTCTTTGTGTTGGGAATACTTAAAATCCATGGCAGACATTTGAATTCAATATACCGTTCACCAATCTCATCTGCACATGTTTAGAACCATACAGGGCTGGATCTCAGTGATGGCACTTCTATGTTGCCATGTCATTGAAGTTGTCCTTGTTCTCAGGTCCTCAGCAGATCAGAAAATACTCTCCTGGTCCTCTGAAGTTACTGTCATTGTCTTTCTCAGAAGATGGGACCCACTAAGCATGCTCATTCTACCTGCTCCCCCTTTGCTGCAGCAGCATGAACAGACATGATCGGTGTCTGAGCAATGCTTATGAATTCATCCCTTAGACTCTCATCTGAGTGAGAAGAGAGCCTGCCAGGACTTCTTCCAAGTTTTCTCATTTTGTGTTTTCCTTGCATCTTTCACAAGGCATCTCATGATCTTTCCCTTGTGTGTGCATGTGTTGTATTATTATGTGTGTGTGCATTGTGTGCTGTATGTATTACATGTATGTGTGCTGTACATGTTACATGTGTATGTACATATGTATGTGAGTGCATAATAATGCATCCCTGTGGAGGGCAGAGGTCGTCAGCAAGTGTCTTCCTCCATAGCTCTTCTGACTTTCCTAGGGAACACAATGCTTTTTGAATTAGCTTGATAGGCTGGCTGGCCAGAGATCTGCAGCACTCAGCCATCCTTTCTCTGCTCACAGGAACTCGAACCCTCATGCTTACCTAACAAGCACTTTAACCTACTTTTCTTTTATGCTATCTTTTATTTTTCTCCTCCAAAATGACAGAAACTTGAACTTCACCTATTCCTTGATCTTTGATGTATGGTAATGATTTGGGTCACTACAAGGTCTCAAGAGCTAGTATCCGACAATCAGGGCATGGGTGGATGATAGGAGCTATGTCCTTTATGAAGTGGGGGTTTAAGAACCTTAACCGAATTCACATTGGAAAATCCACCACACAAAAGAAGAGAGGCCTGACACTATTTCCAGCAGTGAGATTTTAGAAATTAATTGATTTTTCTGACTCAGTGTGAGCATAAACCATTTATCTGAAGGTTCCACAATATATTCCTTGAATTATTTTTAAAAAAGAGGCAGGAGAAAGGAAACAGTGAATTCAGCACTCCACGGAGACTCGCCCCACGAGGCTCTCCTGTTCATCACCTTTCAGATCCTCTACTTCTTGTAGGAAGCAGGTCAGTGACCCCCACGCGACCTCAAGCTCCTTGGACAAAACACAAATTCTCCCTCTTGGTGATATCACCTCCTTGTAGATCAGCAATTGTCTGCCAAACCTTCAGAGTCAAGCTACCTCCTTGTCCTAGCCCTGATACCCAACTTGTCCCTGCAGCAGCAATATTTAATAATAAAAAAATACAAAGACTGGCTGGATGAATCACCATGGTGAGTGACCAGCCAAATTGAAATCTCCTTTAACAAAAAGGCCTTGAGATCCAGAAATAAAAGCATATCTCTTTAATTTCCAGTTTTAATGGCTGTGTTCTGCATTTTCAGGGGCAATATCTGTACTTTATTCTTCCTGTAGGATGTTGCAAAACACCCCCAAGTCTGTGTCAGGGTCAAAGTTGTTTCCTAAATTAGTGTTCTGAAAACTTTAAACTGAAAACTTTGTGTATCACAGCATGCGTGTGTGTGTGTGTGTGTGTGTGTGAGAGAGAGAGAGAGAGAGAGAGAGAGAGAGAGAGAGAGAGAGAATGTGTGTGTGCATGTGTATGTTGTTATGCCTGTGTATGTGTTTGTATGTGCACCAGGAAGCCAGAAGTCAATATTGTGTCTTCTTCAATTATTCTCCATTACAAATTTTTAGTGTGTGTGTTTGTGTATGTGTGCACACATGTGTGCATGTGGAAATCACATATACAGTGCACATGTGGAAATCACAGGACATCTTGTGCTAGTCAGTTTCCTCCTTCTACTGCCTGGGTTTTGGAGATCAAACTCAGACTGTCAGACTCAGTGGCAAGTGCCCTTAACCAATGAGGGTTCTCACTACCGTCAAGGTATTGTTTGAGACAGAGCTCAGTGTGGAGCTTGCCAGTTTGACTACACTGGTTATCCATAAGCTCCAGGGATTCTCCTGTCTTTGCCTCCAGAACACTGGGATTGCAGGTTTGTGCTGCAGGGCCTGGCCTTGTATGTAGGTGCTGAAGATTGAACTCATGTCTTCATGCTTGTCCAGAAAGCACTTGATCCAATGAGTCTTCCTCCAGCTCCTTGGATATCAGAATATCACCTTAATTTCTTTGCTCCATCTGCAAACCACCTGTATTATGTTTCACTGAGTTTCTCACTTTTGTTTCTTCCAAACATTTGTTTAAGATTAAAAAAAATCTCAGTGCTCATAGTTGGTAAAATTGGTATCTCTGTGGCATGGGTAAACTGGGAGGGAAAAGGAATTGTCAGTGTATGTCAGCAGGTTCTGCTGTCCACTAATGTGAAGGCTGAGCCTGGGGGTTTTGACGAGGGAGAGTACTGAAATGCCATGTGGTTGATGGGTAATGAGTGCCAAATGATGTTTTTCTTTTAGAATGAATAAATTGAAGTAAAAGAAAGTCTAAATGTGAAAGATTCAACTGTGTCAAATCCCTAAGAGGTGGAACTTACGGGAGGGAGGATTTAGTTTGGCTCAGTGTTTCACAGGTCTTGGTCTGTAAGATGACTGGCTCCCCTTTCTGGGTCTGTGATGAGGACAAGGAATCATGAGAGAAAAAGAAAAAAACAGTTAAGTTCCTACTTGTTGGTGGCCAGGGATCAGAGTGGATTCTAGAGCTGGTGGGCTTTTCTATTCATCCTTTCTTACTCTGTCTGAGCCCCCAGTATGGAATGATGTCACCCCTATTCAGGGTGACTCCTCCCCTAGAAGCACAAACACAGTGTGTTTCACTGATGTTCTAGGTATTGCTCAATCCAAACTAGTTGACAATCCAGATTACCACTTCAGAGCCCCTTTGTGGACTCTGAAGTACACACACACACACACACACACACACACACACACACACGGGCACACACACATGAACTCACACACAGGAATATGTCAAAGCTCCTGAGACCTAAATATTGTACTACTTCAACCTCTTGAGTTTGGTATGTCATTATGGTCATGTCAGATGTCAACACTCCGCATGGTGAAGGATACACAGAACTTTCTGTACTATTTCTGGAGCAGCTTCCTACTGGCCCACATGACTTCAAAATAAAGCATTGGGAAGGAGAGGATACTACTTTCTCCCCCAACCCTCCCACCCTGTATAATCTGCATCTACACATTACCTAAAACAAGCCTGCCTACTGTTGCTTGCCTAGCACAAAATGAAACTTGTCAATTTTCAGAGATATAAACTCGGAAAGACTCATTTATTGGACTCCTTAACAATGGGATGGTTAAAAGCAAGAGAGCTATGGTCAGGGTCTGGCATCCCAGATTTGAATCTCACACTCATTTTGCCAGTTCAGAGATATTTAATAAAAGCCTTGGCCTCTCAGAGGCTCAGTGGTGCCCTAGAAAGTGAGTTAGCATTAGAATGGATGTAACATTTGCCACAGGTCTGCTCATGGTGAAGCAGTGTACTCTATGCTCAATAACTACTCTAAGTGCTCAGTAACTACTTTATGTGCTCAATAACTACTCTATGTGCTCAGTAACTATGTGCTCAGTAACTACTCTATGTGCTCAATAACTACTCAATGTGCTCAATAACTACTCTGTGTGCTCAGTAACTACTCTATGTGCTCAGTAACTACTCTATGTGCTCAATAACTACTCTATGTGCTCAGTGACTACTCTATGTGCTCAGTAACTACTCTATGTGCTCAGTAACTACTCTATGTGCTCAATAACTACTCTATGTGCTCAGTAATTACTGGTTTCATTTTCTACATCTTTTTTTCCTTCCTTCTTCCTCTTTTGCATCATTACCATTCTCCTAGTGGACTGAATTGTCCCTCTGTAATCAAGTTGTCACTTAGCACCTGTGATTATGACCTTGTTTGGAAACAGGCACTTTGAAGATATGAGCACATTAAAGGGAGGCCTGGAGGGAGGGTGGTGCCTCTGTTACAACAGAGGGAAGTGATGGGGATGGGAGCACAAAGGAGGAGCACAGCAAACACTGAGTGGTGTTATTGCCCTAATAGAAGAGAGTTAACTAGAAAGAAGAAAACAGCTAAGACTCAGAAATCAGTTCTCTGGAGACTGACTTTGCCGATGCCATGGCCTTAGCTCACTGTGAGCCTTCAGAAATAAATTTCTATTGTTTATAAACCCAGCTTATGATATCTTATGACAGCACCCCGAGCAGACTAAGACATTCATAGGGTAATTGACTATGGCTGCACATCATGGAATTAAGTTAATGTCATCTCTTGGATTTTAACTAAGTTTCCTTCATTGCCCCATCTTTGAAATACTACCACTATTAAATCATGAAACTTTAATGGTTATGACCTTAGAACCCCTATACCTCAAATCCTTCACAAAAGAACTGAGGTTCAAAGAGACGTGACCTCTCCACTTGCAATGCAAACTACAAAAATTTTACACCCAACCACCAGCAGCACATGTAAAATAATAGACGCTGCTGCTCCTAGTGGTAGAGGTTGGCATTACATGCCAACACAGCACACAGACTCCTGTTATTTTTAATAGATGAAGATGATTCATTTTAAAATATAGACAATCCTCAAGGTAGATTTCTTAAGAGAAATAATAAACCACAGACTACATATCTTCTCAGAGGGAAAACAAGGTTAATTCTTTAATATATTAGATTTAAGTTTATGATTAGTATAACTTGGCTTTGGAACATTAATCACGGAGAGGAACATATTTCTTTCGGCTAATTATATACACATATATGTATATTTTGCTGGGTTAATGCAGTATTATTGCACATTTACAGCTAATAATTTTCTACTGGATTTGAATACACTTTAAAATAAATAAACCAAAAGTAATATATACTCCAACAAAAACTTTTTAAAACTCACTTTCAATACATATGCATGAAACACATTTAGAATTTTTCCCCAAAGATATAATTACAGTTTTGAGTTGTATTTTATATACCCACATAGCTTATGTACCAGAAAAAAATGATAGTAACCCAGAACAACCATTTTTAATATGTCTCAATGGAGAATTTTGGTTGTTTTTCATCTTTCCCTGAACTTCTTAGTCAATGCTCATGTACGTTTCAGCAGTATGGGGATTAGAAAACAGAGTACTCACACTCCCAGGCTTAGAGGTGCAGTTAATTGAGACATGGCTTCAAGTGATCTACTTTGGGAACACTGCGGGGATAGAACAGATTTAAGGAATCACTTTTCTGGACAATCAGAAAGTATTCATTATCTTTGGCTCTTCAGCTGCAGACAGGATTACCATAGCTTGGGCTATGTGCTTGGCAAGTGTCATCGGAGACAGGCACAGATGTACCTATGTGTTTCTCCCTCCCAGCAGCAGCAGGAAAATGTTCTTAGCCTAAAGGCAGGGGCACCCAACAGCTCTGCGTTAGACAACCACTTTGTTGTTGGTGTGCATGTGTCCTCCACATGCATACATACATACACACATAGGGGGGAGAGAGAGAGAGAGAGAGAGAGAGAGAGAGAGAGAGAGAGAGAGAGAGAGAGAGAGAGAGAG
>NW_021604753.1:2243513-2282991 GCF_004785775.1 Grammomys surdaster | reverse complement strand
GAGAGAGAGAGAGAGAGAGAGAGAGAGAGAGAGAGAGAGAGAGAGAGGAAGATTAAACATTAAAATGGCTTCTACATCCCTTTCTCTGGATTTATGTATACAAGGAAAATCCTTTGGCCTTCCTCAAACATGGCTCACAATTCAAATTCACTTCATTCCAGTCTGGGCTATAGATTGAAGCATAATGTCAAACTCTCACCTGTTAAAAATCACTTTCAGCAGCACATTCACTTATCTAGTGCGTTATATGGCAAAACATTTATGTTCCTCTTGTGTCTCTGAAGAGTGACTGGAAGGCCTCATGCATGTCAGACCAACACTCACTGTGAGCTGCAGTCCCACTCCCAACTCTAACTCTTATTTTGTTCACTGTGTTACTAAGAAAGAACCCACACATCATCTTTCTGGAGGAGACAGAAGAGTCCTTTTCTTGCCGTCTCTTTCTCTGTTCCACCTTAGCTTGTTGCTGTGAAATGAATTTTGAATCATATGATGAAGAAATCAGTATTTGTCAGAAACTAAGACCAGTTGTCTCAGGAATCGCTCTGTTACATATTCCCTTTGAACAAACTCTGTTTTTATGAGCATTGTTGCTTTAAGTCTCTTGATTCATCTTTTCAGGTGAAATTGATGCTGATAGTCATTTTAGGACTTTTAATTTAAAGGTAATGGCACATTGGGAAGCATTTTGGTGTAACAACACTAGCATAGAGTTTGGCGACAGGAAGCCCCTAAGAGCGTCTGTTAATAGAAGTACATTTCTTTGTCATATAAATGAAAAACAGAAGCACGTAGTGTGGGTCAAGGATGGCAACATGGCTGGGGACAAGCTCAGGTCTTTTCTCATTCCTTATAAACTTCCAGCTCATTGTTGAAAATGGTGCCATTGCTCCAGCCAGCAGAACAGTCAAAAGGAAAATGAAGAAACAGAATGTGCAGGTGCCACCTCATATGAAGGTGTTTCAGAAACTGCTAAGGGTTGCTCTACTTTAGGATTTAATGCCATGGTCATATGTCATATGTATCAGTCAGGGTTCTGTAGATGAACAGAACTGACAGGATGAGTCTATCATCTATCTATGTATCTATCTGTCATCTATCATCTATCTGTGTATGTATGTATGTATGTATGCATGTATGTATGTATGTATGCATGTATGTATGTATCTATTATCTATCTATCTATCTATCTATCTATCTATCTATCTATCTATCATCTATCTACCTATCGTCTATCAATTTATCATCTATCTATCTATCTATCTATCATCTATCTATCTATCTATCTATCTATCATCTATCTATCCATTATCTATCAATCTGTCAATTTATCATCTATCTACAACAGCAAATACATTATACATTTTAGAAGAGATGGAATTGTCTCTTGAGGGACATTCATTCAATATCTCAAAACTTAAATATAAAAACCACTGATATTTTCTTAATTGATATTACAACACGTGACTAAAAAAACTGAGGAAAGAAAACACAAGTATCTGTACAAACACTTTTTTGACATACTGTGACATAACACTCCTGTTGATTATAATCCTCTTTTCTGTAATTGGCAGTATGGCCTGAGCTGGTGTTTAGAACCACATCCCTACTACCCATTCTGTATTTCCTCCACCCTTAACAAGCACCTCAGCAGGTCTTTAGTCTTTTCCTGGAGTTGTGACTTATCCCTTCATTCCTGAAAGGTCTGTGCCCTTTGTTATCCTGCTGGATTAGGCTGTCCTAGTTTCCCATTGACTTTAATCACAGGACTTGAGACACCTTAAAGGATCTCCTGCACTCTAGACATAATCTTTCTTACTTCCATTGTGGAGAAGCAATCCAAGTTCCCCATGGTAATCTAGATCAAATCACCCTTCATAATACCCTTATGAAAGAAAGCATTTAATTGGGAGCTTGCTTACAGTTTCAGAGGATTTGTCCATTATCATGGTGGCACACCTGGCACTGGGACAGTAGCTGAGAGCTGCATCCTGATCCACAGGTTGGGGGGAGGGGGGAGAAATGATGTGCCTGGTGTGAGCTTTTTGAAATCTCCAAGGTCACCTCCAGTGACACACTTAGTCTAATGAGGCCACACTTCCTGATCCTTGTCAAACAGTGTCGCTCCCTGTTGACTAAGCATTCAAATATATGAGTCTAGGAGGGACATTTTTATTCAAACCATCACATCAAACGTATCTGGCAGAGGCTGAGACGTGCAATCTTTATTTTGGATGGCTTTGTTCTCAGGCTAAAATTTGGCATGTCTTATCCCCAAGAAAGAGGGGGAGAGATCTAGGTTTCTGTCACTAATTAAAATGAGCATGGTTGTTGGGTTTGAATGCAAAATATCCCCTGCAAGCTCAGATGTGACAGTCCAGGTCTCCAGCTGATGACACTATTAGGGGATTCTGGATTCTTTACAAGGTGGAACAACGCTGTAGAAACAGATAGCTGGAGGCCAGTTCATAGGGGTAATTTGTCTCTGTTCCTTCCTTATCCTCAGTCTACCTCCTGCCACTCTGCGACATGCTGCCATTACCATGATGTCCTTGTTCAAGCTCCTTCTGAACCCATGAGCCAAAATAATCATCCTTTTTTGTCTTTTAAAGATTTTTTTAAAAAAAAACCCAAGATTTATTTATTTTTATTTTATGTGTACCATGTTTTGCTTGAATGTGTGCATGTCTGTGTACCATGTATGCTCCTGGTGCTTATGGAAGCTGGAAAAGAGCATCAGATGCCCCTGGAACTGCACTTACAGACCGTTGTGAGCTGCCACATGGGTTCTGGGAACTGAACCTGGGTTCTTTGCATGAGCATCAAGTGCTCCTAATCCCCAAGCCATCTCCTCAATCTCTAATTCTTGTTTTATTTTGTTACAGCCATGGTCTTTGGAGCCAAATCTAGTACTCATGAGTTGTTTAACTTTATGAAAATCATCTAAGCCTGCATTTGAAACTCTTGAAAACAAGGATGATATGCTGATCCATCGTGTTTGTTTTACTGGGTTCACAACATCCACAAAACATATCTGTAAAGGAATAAACTCTTGATGGTGATCTGCACATCTTCAAAAGACTTGAATATCCTGGGGGAGGAGGTGGTGGGAGCCTTCAGAGAATTCCTCCAGAGTCACCTAAATCCTGTTAAGCTAGAACAAAGTGCAGAACATGGTGTATTTGTCCAGTAAAAGCAGACAGAAAGAATAAACAAATATTTAAGAATATTAAAGAATAAATAAATATTAAAGAATAAATATTTAAAGAATACTCCTATGAACTCTGTGAAGTTAATGCATGATAGGTATTAACTTGATAAAAATAACTATGTATGTTTTCTTTTCATTTTTTTTAAAAACTATTTTGAAAGCTCTGAGCTAGCTAGTTTTTGAGTGGTAGTAAGGAAGAGGAAAGCAAGATCCCTGCTTGTATTAAATTAATTTTTAGTTTGTTGATGGAAATCTGATCTTTCCTAACTTTGAGGGTACAGAAAGACTCATGGAGGGAGGGGAAAAAAATAAAGGAGACCTGGCTTTATCTGTCGGGGCACAGAGGTGGGGAGGTGGGGAGCTACTGGAGAGGTATCAGATGCCGGACAGGAAGGATGTGTGTAACCCTGCCTGGGAAACCTGTGCTGTGCTCTAAGGGAAGCTGGGGACAGACTGAGATTGGAGATCATGAGTGTACATTTCATGAGTTTACAAAGTTGTGTGATGTTGATGCACTTGTTTTCATTAGTGGTTTTATTGGCAGATGTTAAGTATACGTGTGTTCATATAATAAGCCTCAATTGTGTTTGTTCTTATGTTACTTTTCACCGTATGCCTTCTCATATCCCCTTTGATATCCTTCGTAGGATTTTGAGGTTACTTGGGGAGGGGGGTGTTTTTGTGTTTTGTTTTGAGACAGAGGCTCATGTATCCCAGAGTAGCCCTGAACATCCTATACAACCCTGACTAACCTTGACTTCCCGATTCTCCTGACTTGACTTCCTGAGTGCTGGGGTTGCAGCACTGCCTAGCAGTTTCTGGTAGACCCTTGATGGAGCTCAAGTTCCTTCAGCTAATCTATCCTCCATGCCATTATTTCTCGGCTGGCGTCTGTCTCCAACTTCACTGGTTGAATTTCTCTATCACATCGTTTTTTTCTCCAACGCTTACTATCTCAACATCACTGCCGTCATTATCCTCCTCCCTTCTCCACTTCTTCCTTCTCACAATGGACATGGCTATCATCACCAGCACCATCCCCCACTGCCCCATCATCTTCATGATCATCATTATCGATGTCTGTCTCTCCACCCTCTTTCTCCTCATCAATATCATCACCATCTCTATCGCCACCACTGTCCTGCTCTCCCTCCTCCTCTCTCTCCTCCTCTTCCTCATCAACATCACATCCTCCTCCCCTCATCCTTGTCACAGCATCATTGCCGTTCCCTCCCTCCTCCTCCCCTAACCCCTCTACTCCTCAGCAACAGTTGCAGTATCCCCATCATCATGACTGTAACATATGTCCCTACAGTCCTTATCATGTGTCATGTGTTACTTTAAATACATATCAACTGATTCTTGACTGAGAGATAGAGGAGTAAAGCCTATAGCTGAGAGTGGAAGAGAGGGGAAAGAGTACAAAGACTCAAGCTTTATGACAACCTCCAGGACCAGCCAGCAGAAAAGAGAGGAACAAACAGTTGCAATCACTTAAGTATCCTCGAACTATATTTTTACGGCTCACAAACGCCACAGAAGTTAGCCACTCTGTCTCTTTTTACAAATGTGAAAGCTCAGATGCAGGGAGTTTAGTGACTTGTTCAAGCACAGAGTTGGGTAGTGGTGGAGCTGACTTTGAATGGAGAGATCTGGCTTTGGATTTGTCCTCAGTCTTTACACTTTGATCTGCTCAGACACAGGGCTATTTCTCAACATCAGCCTTTCAGCTTCTGTTCCAATTACACTCCTACAGTGTGTGTGTGTGTGTGTGTGTTTATAGTGTTAGGTGTATGCATATGTGCATGCAGATGTTCACAATGGTGCTTGGATGGAAGCCAGAGATCAATGTGGCTCTCATTTCTAGGCTGTCTTGCCAATGAGCTTCATGGATCTGCCCAGCCACACTCCCACCCCAGTTCAGGGTCACAGGTGAGTGCTACCATAGGTGACTTTCAGGGTAGGTTCTGGGGATCCACCGCCTTGACTTGAGCCATCTTTCCAGCCCTTCCCACAATGTTATGAAGAGCAAGTGACCAGCTCACATAAAAAGGAGATTAAAGAAGAAAGAATAAAGGATAATCTTTAGAATCCAAGATAACACTTTTATCTGGGCTTATGGAATTGAACACTCACAAAACACACAGATCCATTCTGACAAAAAAAGTGTTTAACTAGGTATCTGGATATCGGGTGACATAATTGAAATGACATAGTATCAACAAGCACAAAAACCAAAAGATTGTTAAAAATCTGGAGTAAGGAAGTGTTTAAAATAAAATGTATTAAATCCTATTATTCTTTTTAGCTTTCAAATTAATTCTCCAAAAGATATTTGCTATTTGTAGAGCATAATTTTCCCTTCAATTTTTTTACTATAAATATTCAAACATAAGTGCTATGCAGTAGGTGTGTCTGGCTCTCTGTTACAATTGGGGGTCTGGATCAGGTTTTCCCTGATAGTTAAAGAGTTAAAAGAGAGATCTTAAATACAGCAGCCAGACTCAACCTGTGAAGGAAGAGCTTTGCTTATTTGTTTGTTGTATCTGGCCAAAGCAAAATTTTATTCTTGATCGAGAGGGTGAGCTCAAGCACACAGAGGCAGGAAATGCACTTGGTTTTTATATAACGCTGGTGGTGACAGTTTCTTTTGAAAATATTTTATTTATTTTAAAATTTATGTTTGCTGATGTTTTGGTTGCACGTGCATTTGTACACAGCTAGCATGCTAGGGGACAGAAGAGGGCATCAGAGATCCTGGAAGGAGAGTTACTGATGGTTGTGAACCACCATGTGGGTGCTGGGAACTCAGCTCCCTTACACACACAGCCATCTCTCCAGCAAGAGAGACTCTATGGACTAGAAAGTTGATAATCTTTGCTACCTGGTATTCTACAGAAAATATATTCCAATATTTCTTTACAACTGGGCAAGTATCTCCCAGCATTCCTTTAGGACTGGAGAATATCTTCCAGTATCTTTTTAGGACCAGGTTATGTTATGTTAGTTATGTTATGTTGCTATTTATTTATTTAATTTTCAATTAACTGCATTTGTTTCATCACCATGTTTTTGTCTCTAAATCTTTGTAGTATTTCATTTCTTTCAACACTTCTCTAAAGATAATATTGCAAATGATCAAGGCTTGCTTTAATAGTGAATTTCATTTCACTACTTGCCAATTTTCTGAAGGTAAAATATATTTTAAGGAAAATAAAGAATAATTTTCCCCCTTTGGTTGATCTAAATTTAATTTTGGTCACAATATTAATGCAAAGCTAATGAAAGTTAGAACTCAGAGAATTTAAAAAGAAAAGGAATAAAGAAATATAGCTCTTAATCTTTCTAGTTCTACATTTCTCTAGCAAGACTCATTTAATTTTAGGTTAGAAACCAGAGGAACTGTGACTTCCTCTCATATGGGATTCAAAACAACAAAACATTAGCATTTTCAAATCAAAACTAGGCCAGAGGCTAACTGGCTGGTAGAAAATTCCACCTCTCAGCTCAGAGGTGGAGGGAAGGGTTTGGTCTTTTCTCCATTCTTGCACTGGCTGGGTCATTAGTCTCTGAAGGTGAGGAGAGATGATTTCGTGGGCCACTATCTCTTAAAAAATAGCATGTCTTTTATTTATTATCTTTTCACAATTTCATACATGTGAAAGGAACACTTTGATCATATCCATCCTCCCATTTCTCCCAGGTACATTTCTCCTTTTCTTTTTATGTCCTCACCTAAAAAACAGTACAAAACAAAATGAAAAAACCAATTAATCAACTAACCAGCCAACCAACCAAACAACCCCCAAACCACTGAGTCCAGTTGGTGTTGCCTGTGGAATGTGGCTAATCTTGTTGGCTCGATCTTGTGCAGTTACTCTAGCTGTGAATTCATGAGGGCAAAGGACATGTCATATCCTTAAGACAGCATCTCACAGCCCTTGTCCCCTGCTTCTGATCTTACATTCCTTCTGCCCCCCTTCTGCAATGTCCCTGAGTTTTGGTAGGGGGCGATATAGACATCCGATTTAAGGCTTACGAACTCAATAGCACAGTTACCAGTCTCAGCATTAACTCTAGAGTTCTTTGTGCTTAGAGTCTTGAGTCTATCCATCCTGGAGAGGATTTTCTGTGTTTTTAATTAGTGAGTATAAAACATGGTGGAGCCCCAGGAAGGCTATGGGGGTCCAGAAGAACTGGCTTTGAGCCATCTAGCCATCTTATAGCACCAAGCCTAGAACTTGTCTCCTGTGTTAGCTCAGCTTTTGAAGACTTAACTTAGCCATTCTTAAGATGGACATAATCATTGGCAGGGTTTCCGTGCTCAGTACTGAGATGGCATGGATATTTGAGTATATTCACAGGCTACGAGAAGCTAGAACACATATTATGACCTTAACTTTCAAATGGGGAAAGAGAGGGTGGTGGGTCCAATAGACGTTTCTTTAAAGCAGCAACTCAACACCTCTTTAACCTGCAGGACTGAAGTGGCAACAGGGTCCAAATTTCCCAGACTTCCTTGCAGCTCCTGTTCTGACTCTGGTCTGTAACAACCAATCACATGGAAAGTAAGTTTCCTGTGGAGTTATATAGGAAGAAAAACCTCTACTGTGTCAAGAAACTTCAGCTGAGGAGAACAGAGCATGGTTTCTGTGTCTATCCCGTGGCTTAGAGGTGTGTTCCTGAAGGCAGAATCAGAATGTGGCTTTCTAATTGTTCATCTTCCTCTCTCTGACAATCCAGAGCTCTCTGCAAACCACCCCCAGAGGAAAGCCAAGATCCTGTTCTTTCAGCCCCCACAGCTGCCGCATTTCAATTGGATTCTTTATGTGAAGGTTTGTACTTTTTGAGTAAAATAGAGATTTATTTTCAGCTTAAGCTCAGATGACACGAGTTGTTGAGAAGTTATATTGTTAGCCCCAATAAAAGGAGTTTACTCTTCCTTGCGTATTTTGTTTTCAAGCCCCTACAAACAGTGATTCCACAGGCTCCAGGCTTCTCCACTCTGACTTGTATCTGCTAAGCCTCTGTTTCTCATCTTTCAAAACTGGGGAAGCTCTTTACCCATCAAGGGGTGCAATGAAGATGGAATCACATTGGGGTTCTTCACTACCAAGGTCCAACAGATGAGTTGAAAATGGCAAGTATTATCAATATAAACCAGCTGTCAACGTGCATGCATGCATCAACAGGTGTGTGGGGTCTACAAGGAGAAAACCAACACACTCAGAGGCCGTCCAGTGCCTTACAATCCATTCAGCTGTGTGGATGTCTAGGGTGACAGTGGTACCAGTTCTGCCCCTAAGGGTCACTCTGGGATCTAAGACAATGGAGCCATGCCTCTCTTATATGCTCTGTGATGAGAGAAGTCCTGGGGAGAATCTAGAGGAGGGTTATTCCTCTTCATATGTCAATATAGCTGAGCTACTATGAGCTGGTAAGGTGGAGTGAATTGACAGAAAAAAATTTGGACATAAGAACTCTTCGGATGCCTTTGTCTCTCTTACCTTCTTGTTCCTCATTCTTCTCAAAGAGTTGGTGTGCTCTGAACATCAATCTGAGTCTGTTATTTCCTCTGTTCCTTTCTGGATACCAAAAATTGTGTATCAGTCATTTACTGCCATATAACAAATAATCCTCTATTGCCAGGGATCAAAACCATGTTTATGCACTATTTCCTTAGTGGTATTTGTGTGTGCCTATGGATACGTACATGTGGATGCACGTGCTTGTAGACAGCAAATATGAACACTGAGCATCTTCCTTAATCACAAAGGTCTTTTACTGGTTGTGGAGCTCACAGATTAGCTAGGCACTGAGCTTGCCTGGTATTGGGAATATAGACATGTGTCACTACACTTAGTTTTTTAAGCGGGTGATGGGGAGCCAAATTCAGGTCCCCCTGCTTGTGCAGCAAGCACATTACTGACGGACTCTCCTCTTCACCACTGCATGCATTTTATTTTGAACAGTAACTTGGGAGTGACACAGCTGTCACATCCCTTGTGAGGATTCGATCAGGAGCCCATTTGTCTGTGTCTTCTGAAGTGGTGGCTTGGAGGATAGCACTGACTGCTGTGGGAGATCTCAGTTACCTTCTACACCAACCTTCTTATGTATCTGCTGCGGTGCCCTCCACATACAGTGGCTACATTTCCTGAGTATGTGATCCATGGGAGAAGAAAAGAGGCTACAGTGGTTCTCTATGACTCTGGCTCATGTCATATGTTGCCATTGTCCCAATAGTCTACTGGTCCCTCTGGTCATCCCTGTTTGTTATCTATAAAAGATTGTCACTACCAGGAGGCGGGACTTCCTGCAGCAGACTGTTGGGAGGCGTGTCACCACCACAACCTACTTATTTGGTTTTATTTCCTATGAATTCACAGGCCTCGTACCACACATCCGCCTTCCCCTGTCCTGATATAATGAGCTTATTCCAAGCTCAAGCTCCTTGCTTGCTCTCATGTGCCTTGATGCCCTTCCTTTATATAGAGAGCATTGCTTCCTCAGCATGCTCAGGGAGTTACTCAAGGGTCTTCTAATGGTTGCCTAGCCTGTATTGAATATTGCTTTTCTTTGTAGCCACTCAGGGTGATCATTAATGCTTTATTCTACCCTTTCTCCCCCTCTCAGACACTGTCCTGATTACTTATTGGTTTAATTGGCCTGTGTCCTCTTCCCAAGAGTATCCTTTCCTGCTGGCTTAGCCATTCAAAGCATTCCTAGCATCTTTCAAGATGGCCCTATCCAGCCACAGCTCATGAACCATCCCTAGATGCCTAGTTGGAAAACAGTTTCAGTCTCCCACGTGGGAAAACTCCTCAGACATCTGTATGTGCTTTTCCTATAGTGGACTTGAACCAAAATCTGACTCTCAGCTGGCAGAGAGTTCTCTGCCAGCCCTTGAGTCTGCAAGGCCAGCCTTGTCTATTTTGAGAAATGGGTAGGCAGTCCAAGTGGCAGGCTGAGAGGCTGCCTTGCTTCAGGGCTTGCCTGGAACTGTAGCCTCAGCTTCCCATCTGCCCAGAGCCTTTTGGATTCTGATAATGATTATTTGAAAGAGACACTTTTAACTGCAAGGCCTGACAAGGGCTTTGTGGCAGGGGACCCATTAACACTGCTCTAAATGGGAGTCACCTGGAGAGCGGGAAGCCCCAGGGACCATTCTGAAAGCTTTAGCAGAGGACCTGGCCTTCTGGGGTCTCTGTGGCTTCCCTGACAATTAAATGGACAGCAGACAAGACTGCTCACTTAGCATTTTAGTCTCTGCTCTCAGAGCTCCCTGTGAGGTAAGAGAGCAACCTCTGCCTGCAAGGCTCCTTCCACCTTTTTTTCCATCTTTCTTCCCTCCTCCTTTTTCCCTCCCTCCTCCCTCACCCCGTTCCTTCTTTCCTCAGTTTCCTTTTATCCCCTTCTTTCTTTTTTCCTATCTAGAGGAAGTGTAAAAGGTGCATGAATTTTCTAGCCTACTAGTTATCACCCAGGCTTCTGGGTCTGCTCACCACATCCTTTTCTTCTGTGTTTCTGTCTCTCAAATATGAAAAATCGAGGTGACCTATTTTCACTTCCTAAGCAGAGGCAGTGGAGCTGAAGGCTAGAGGTAGAAGAGAAATGGGCAGCATTGTCCAGCTGCAGACAATTGTGGGACCTCACATGGTTACCTGGCCAGGATGCTGGTGGTTTTGTGCATGGTTGGGTTTTCAAAGCTGGCTCTCTGGGCATCACCACACACCTGAAACTTAAAAGCTGGAACACGAACCAACAGCTCTTTTGATACTGACTGAGCAGGAAGTATGACTGCTATACTCCCGATGGTACTCTTGGCCCACTGTTTAGTTACAGGCTACTGTGCTGGGTCATGCAATTGCATTTAACCACAGTGAGAGCTGGATAAGGCAAGCACACTGCACATGTGGTCCTGTCTGATCCTCCCAGATCTTTTGTGAGATAGATCATTTTTCAGATGAGGGAACTGAGGTTTAGAGAAGTTAAACAGTTCAGGAAATCTGAAGATCTTCACATCAGACTGCTCCTCAAACTTAAACTTTACCAAAATTCTGTGAGGTAAGAATACTTATGTTATGCTTGAAAGCAGGATAGGAGGCAGAGAATGCACCACCCAGAGCAGGGAACGGCTCTTCAGCAATCCCTTGTGTGGGTCATGCCAAGGTTGGATTGTGAATGGAAAAGAGAGAAGACAAAAGGGTGTGACTACTTCTAGGTAAAGAAGAAAGTTTGTTATAAATACAAGGAAGAGCAGAGCCAGGGGCAGGGGAATCTGGAAGAGTCCAGAGTGAATACAACCAGACTGAGTTAGGCCATGTGAGGAGAGGAGGGAGGAGAGAGAGGAGAGGAGCCACCTACCTAGAGGGGCAGCCTACGCCAAGAGACTAGCCAAGAGGGTAAAGTGTAGACCCAAAGGGCCAAGTGTCTAAAATGGTTGGATTATATAGGGAGGGGCTGCTAGGGGAAGGGCAGCCTGGCTCCTGGGCTGGAGAAGTTTAGGGTAAAGGTGGGGTATGCCAGCTAGGAGGGTCTATAATGGGCAGAGACTGAGGGATGCTGGGAGAACCTGGGGGCCAGGTCCAGTCTGATGGGTACCTTGGCTATTTGTCCCGGGGTTTGAAACCTAACAGGACGAATGTAAACTTCTGAGTTGATTCATGTCATGTGAGCATGGTGGTGCATATGTAATCCCAGCATTCAGCAGGTTGAGATAGGAGACTGTACAGTAAAATCTTGTCCCACAAGTAAACAAACAAGCAAAACTTAAATGAAGACAACAGTTGCCAGGAAACCTACAGTGCTCTCCTGTGTGTCCCATAGCCTCCTTTCTTTTCCCCAGCCACACTTCTAAGATACAGATATGGCTTGTCCCATTAAGATGAGGAGCCCATGGCTCCACTCTTGAGTGTGGGCTGGCCTTGTGATGTAGCAAAAGCCAGTGCTACTCTGGAGCTAGGGGACTTGGACACTCTAGGAACCCTGTGAGCTTCAGGTGATGAACCAAGACATCAGAGACACATGGCTCAGTCACACGTCTCCTGAGCCAGCAACCAGCCAACCCTTAGAAACTGCTGCGTGGCTCTAACTGTCCTGGCATGGGGGTGAAGAGCACTGGCTGCTCCTCCAGGAGACCCAGGTTTGGTTCCCAGAACCTACATGATAGTGTCCAACTGTCTGTAATTCTATTCTAGGATATCTGATGCCCTCTTCTGGTCTTCTTGGGCACTGTATGAATTTACAGATATGTGGAGGCAAAACAGTCAGATGCTTTTTTTAAAAAAATAGATGAAGATATTATAAAAAGATACTTGCAATCTTCCTTTGAGACATCTGACTACTGAAACAGTGGAGTCCTAGAACTTGGAATTTGCTTAGGAACCTTGTTTTGGGAAAAGAAGGCTAACCTGAAGCCTAGACAGCCAGCTTGTCAGGAAGGAATTTCACACAGTTCTAACCATTTGCCAGTCTCCATACTGGGAAGACTGAAGTCAGGTAGTGATGATAAGAAGGACCATACACGAAGGAGGACTGATTAGCTTTGGCTAGCTCCGGTCCTCTACTTAAAACTAAACCACATGACAGAGTTTGAAACATGGACTTAGTGAGTGGGGAGTCACCAGACCTGTTTGTTCCTGTTCCCAGTGTGGCTGCATTGAGCTAATTTCCCTTTTCTGTTTTTTACTATTAGTTTGTCTCTTTAGTTGGTCTCTTGAGGGTAGGTGGATGGACATAGCTTGACAGGGTTGCCAGAACCCTAGTTGGATCCCAGCAGCCCCTGGAAACATTCAAGTCAAGTCAATTATAGATGCAGGAGCAACCTCCGGCCAAAATCCAGCCATTGTTGCTGAGTGCAGCCCAGAATGCTATGGTCATGGGTGAAACTGGTGGTCCTCAGACTGTGCCCTAGTCTAGCAATGTCACTTGTTAGGATGGGTGGGACAGTGAAGAAATGGGCCTTCAGGCGCCTTCTCTGTGATTCTGATTCATGCTAAAGTTCAAGAACCACTAAACCCAATAATTGACGTTATTTAAAGCACTAAATTAGAGGGTGGCTCATTACGCCATGGACAGGAACTGACACAGGTGTGGAAAATTAGCTCAACAGTGCCCTTGAGATGTTTAAAGTTCATTAGGAGACAAGGCATGCTCTTCAACTTAAAACTTGAGGCATTTAAAAACTACCAGCCAATATCAGATCACATAATACTAATGGCGATGCATACTCAAATAGGTGTTTACTGTGGCTATAGCTATGTGTGGTGTGCATATTATTTAAACCTAAAAAGTACTGTTCTAGCTGGGTGCTATTTTTATGTCTACTTCTTAGATAATAAAAAACAAAAACCTGGCACTGAAGCTCCAGAAGTCACGCTGTGTAAAGGCAGGGATAATGGTACAGTGACAGAGCTCTGAAGTTCAATGGCCAGTCGCCATAGCCTACTTGACGAGCTGGGTTGGTCATGTTGAGTGCTCATGGGGCAGAGGAACTATTTTGCTATTGTTTTAATTTCTCACTGGGTTTTTATTCTGATGTTTTATTCGATGTTTAGGTCAGAGCTTCATCGGAGGCATGTTCGCAGCCCAGGTTTTCATCCAGGTGTCCACAAATCCAGAAGCCAATGCTAGTGCATGGCCGAGGATCCTAACTGCAAGCGTGATGTAAAGACTGTGTTCTGCATATCAGGAGAAGCAGTGTTTTAACCACAAGAGCTGCTAGAAGTGAGATGGGAGAGGGAGTCCCATGGTACCAGTGTAAAGCTACCTCAGGTGTCCATCTTCCCCTTCTACTTTGTGAGACAGGGTCCCTTCCCTTCTGCAGATACTAGACTAGCTGACTTGCGACGTCTGGAATTCTCTGGTCTCTACCTCCGACTGTGGGAGTGCAAGGATTACAGACATGAATATCACCACTTCTGGATTTTAGATAGTTTAGGGGATCTGGACTCACGTCCTTGAGTATGGATGGCAAGCACTGAACCATCTCCTCAGCTCCCACCTCATTTTTGAGACAGGGTCTCTCACTGGCCTGAAACTGGTCAAGTAGGCTATGCTGACTGGCCATGGAGCTACAGAGATCTGTCACCGTACCACTATCCCTGCCTTAAACAATGTGGGTTCTAGGGCTTGAACACCAGTTTTCACTCTCGAAAGGGAAGCACTTTACTAGCTGAACCATCTTTCTAACCTAAAGAAAGGATGGATGGAGGCCAGTGGGCAAACAGACTAAGAAAAGCAGGCTGTTCTATGATGAGGGGAATTTCAGGGGAAGATGATGAATGGATTTTAAATTCAGAGCATTGCGAAGATTCAGCATTAATAATCTTGTCAGGAAAAAGGTGAGGAAAGGTTATTTGAAATATTAAATGGTTAAGCTCAGCAAAGGTTTCCTGAATTTGGGGTAATACAGTTTGCAGTGACTTTCTCCACTAAGTGGGTTGAACACATTAGACTCAAAAGGGCAGACATACTATTTTGCTATTGTCTTAATTTCTCATCAAGTTTTTATTTAGATGTTATTTCTTAAAGCTTATTGAGAAGCCACAATCTTTTTTTCTGTCGTCTTCTCTTTTCACGCCAGCTACAAGAGAAGGAATATGTCTGAGCATCTTCATTGCATGCCCAGCCTCTGCCCTGTCGGCTTCTCTCTGCCTCTGAGGAATTTAGCAGTCCAGCTAGACCAAGGCCTACCTGGCCTGAATTCTAAAGAGCATTGATGATCAGGGAAGAGAAAACTCAGTGTAGGCTGGAGACAACAGGAGGCCCTTAGGGGTAAATCTACAGCAACATGGAGGAAAACATTTCCGTTTCTAACTGACAGTGCATTGGGACCAGCTTTAGTGACAACTAGAATATGTCTTCATCCAATTTAGGAAACTAAGAGAAGAGCCATTGCCTAAACATTTCTTAGCACATCTTTGATAAGAAATGGCTGACACAGTTTACCTTTTGGATCATTTCTGCCTGGGACACTTAATAAGGGTTTTGAAGCTCTGTTCCTTTCAGAGGAAATGGGTGCTAGGATTGACTACTAATGTCTGCCACAGGAATGGTAGAAGGGAGGGTGAACATCCTTTGTATATGTCTCCCCTCTTCCACATTTATTTCCTCTGCAAATTATCACACAATCTGTTTTCACATACCTAAGTACTAAAATCTCTAACTGCTTTGATCTCTAAGACAGAAGCATATTACAGGAGCAAGATATCGATCATTTGAAAGGAGAATTTTCTGGACCCTTTCTGCAATTCTAATCTAATACTTTATACTTCATTTGGAGGCTTGTGTGTTGATTTCTTTATGGCCTAAAAGATGACAGTGTGATACAGAAAAATATTGAAATTTTTAAGCTTATTTTCTTATGATTTTTGTTTTATTGCTTACATATGATCACACAATGACATTTTACATTATTATATCAATACAAATACAGCATTAGTGAGACAAATGGTTTCTATCTGAGGAAATGGGGAATTCAACTGTTTAAAGGCAGTGTTACTCTGAAGGATAATTAGTCCTGAAGGAGGTTGGAGGGAAGGGAGCAGAAAGGAGGAGGAAAGAGGAAGTGAGAAAGAATGAATAGAAAAGCCCAGGTGCAGCTCAGTGAAACTTCAGAAGCAGACACAGTCACAAGCAGGGAAGCTGCCACAGACACAGTACGGACAGGGCCACAGACACAGCACAGAAGCTACCACAGACACAGCACGGAAGCTGCCACAGACATGCACTGAAGCAGCCACAGACAAATGTGAGGAACATTTAAATTAACTGTTCAAAATATGGAATTCTTAATGTCTCTATAGAAACATCAAGCTATATTGGCCTGATATAGTTTGGCTGATAGTCTATTTCAGATAAAAAGGCAGTGGTCATTGAAGGATGCAATTTGTTACCATAATGATAGAGGATTCTAAAGTGCTTGATTCTAACTTATGTTTCAGGGGATGGAGACTGGGGGACAGATGGATTACACAGGGTATTTTTTCCTTTCTTTAGAAATATTTTTAAAAATTTTTTAATTATGCATATGTATATCTGTCCATATTCGGGTATATGCATGTGAGTGCAGTGCTTGTAGAGGCCAGAAGGGGGCATTTGAGCCCTTGGAGCTGGAGTTACAGGCAGTTGCATGCCTTCTGACATGGGTTCTGGACATCAAACTTGGGTCCTCTTTAAGAGCAGCTAGTGCTCCTTACTGCTGATCCATCTCTCAAGCCTTCTTTTCTTTGTTTGTTTGTTTGTTGTTTTGTCTCCACCCCTTGATTTGATGCTACCAAGAAGAATGGCAGTGAAAGTGATCAGGGCTTCCACACTGCACGGCTCAGGGAGGCCCAGTACAGTTTGAGAGATTTGGGGGACAAAGTCTCACTATGTAGCCCAGGCCACCTTTGACTTCAAGATCATCTTTTACAATACAGTCATTCGTAACAACACATGGTGCACTTAACATTTTCTTTTCTATGGAGGCTCTTCCAGACTAAACGAAGCTTGAGTCAAGTTATACCACCAAAGATCACACCCCAGAGTAGACAGTGTCTCTAAACACCAGTTGACTTTTTCCACATTCTAATACCTACTGAGTGTGGGTGAGACATACAGCTGGTGGGAGGCATAGGAAGCAGGTCTGATGCCCCTCCTGAGCTCCTCCCTCCAACAGGCCTGGCCATGAATCTCTTGCAGGCAATTACAGGTGCGCTTAAAGGTCAGAAGTTTACACTCATGCTGGCATTGATTTCTGTGAATATGTGTGTTCGTTAGATTATGGACATGGAGCTGTCCCAAGGTTTGTTGGGTACAAGACAGTGTTATACTTTAAATTGAAGGATGTAAAACAAAAGAACAGTGCCCCCTTGTCCTAGCCAAACAGGCAGGCCTACAGGGAGAAAAATCTTTCTCCACCTTCAAAACTGTTTGTGAATAAAGGTGTGGATGTGGGCACACATGTTCCACGGTGCATGTGGAGACACTAACCTCGAGTGCCCTTATAATTAGTCCTGCTGGAATAGCACATGGTGTGGCCAGCACCAGGTCCAACCCTCAAGACAGAGATAAATAACTCTGAGTCTAGCACAGTGAGAAGGGAAAGTGACAGTTATGAAGTACCATGTACACAGACACACATTAAAGTCCATGGTATATGGTGCAGATGGAGGGTATCAGCCTGGATGAGGTTAGGGGCCCAGCAAGAAGCAGGACTTCCTGGAGGAGAGGAGGTTTAAGCTGAGCCACAAAAGACGGTGATGTTTAATGCAGAAAACAAGACCCAAGGACGTTGTCCCAGGCAGACAGCCAGCATGGCTGAAGATGTGAAAAGCTATGGAGTGCAATGGGACCTGGAAGTGCCATTGGTGTCACCAGACAGGGGAAGTAGGTCAGTGTGGCTGGCAAGCAGACTGGGGAACTCGCGGGTACTCCAGTGTGCTATGAAAGACTTGGGACTTTATCCCATGGGCAGTGGGAGGAGACCAAGGGTTTCAAGCATGGGTGACACTTTTCCTTTTAACTAGTCTATCCTGGTCAGTGCTATAAAAGATATACATGAGTTACAGAGTCCCTTTCTTTTTTATGCAAAGAGATGGAGAGGAAGGAGAAAAGTTAGGAAGAACTCCCTAGAGCATTGGTCTCATATAGCACTAAAAGGCAAATCCTGGAGCTACAGTGGAATTTTACATGCATTTTAGAAAGTCTATTACTGCAATAGTCAGATAGTGATTTAGTCAATGTCAAACATAGATGAAGGGTCGACCTTTTCTTCTCCAGCGTTCCCCTCCCCTTCCTTTCTCTTTCCACCTTTCCTTTCTCTTCTCTTCCTTCCTTTCTTACTTCCTCCCTCTCTCCTTCCCTCCCTCCCTTCCTTCTTTTTTGACAAAGATCTCATTAAGTTACCTAGGATGGCTTTGAACTCATAACCTTTTAATCTCAGCCTCCTGAATGCTAGCTTAAAGACATCATCATTACACTGAGCCTTCTGCAGTTCTTGAATGGACACTTGGCGAGCCAGGCCCTAAAGAAACAAACATATGCACTTGAATATTTGTTCACAGGATCATGCCTCAAAATGTCCCCAAAATAGAAACACCCTAAAAGTACCTCATCAGTAGATTAGATAAAATGCAGCGTACAGTCACATAACAGAATATTATGTATCTGTGAAAAGATGCAGTGATGGGAAATGAATTGGGTGAAGAAAATTCTAGCAAGCCTGGACATTGTTATATCTCTAAACCACACCCCAAATAATGTTTGTTCACAATCAATTCCTTTACCACTACTCACCCTTCCTTAAGACTTAAGACTTGTTTTACACACACACACACACACACACACACACACACACACACACACACACTTCACATACTACATGGAACTGTGGCATGGCTTTATAACAGGATCCAATTCTAAAGAGATATGAACACCCCTGGGAGCAGCTTTTTGAATCCAGGTGTGATGCTTGGGAACCTCTCAAAGGAGGGGTTCTGCTGCTCCCTTCACGTTTCTATTGATGGGAGGTGCCAGGGCCATAAAAGGAACTGAGTTTATGCTTTCCCAGTGTCTCTGGGGTAGATGGCATCATTAGCCTCCCTGGAGAACCACTGTTGGAGAACAGGGCTGTTCAAGAGAAGTAAAATATGTGCTGTATACAGAACCTAAAGTGCCATATACAGAACTTAAAGTGCTATAGGAGCTGAATTCAAGGTAGCAAGAAATCAATGACATTTGTTTCAATATTAAACGTTATTTGGTCCAGTACCTTTAAAAATGATCATTTCAACATGTCATAAATATTAAAAAGCAGAACTCCTTTCTTTCCCTTTCAATACAGTATGTATTTTGTGCCATTGGCATGTATCAACTTGAACTTGGTGTTTCTCAAGTTCTCAAGAGCTGGTGGAGCCCACAGCTACCATGTTGGACCAGGTAGTGCTAGAACAGAACTTTCTGGTGTGTGGGAACTTGCGTCTGCCTGTCTGCAGTGTTGCTGAATCTCCAGTGTGTACCACAGAGAAGAACTCCTAATGTTATGAAATAAATGATTGAAAATCTGATCTGTTAGTAAGATGAAGAATTTATGTCACACCAAGTGAGACATTTTAACAGCAAAGAAGATAAATCAGGGCAGCTCAGAATAATTACTATATTGGCTTATGGCTTCAGTATACACACTAGGATGCTTGTGAAGTTGGCTGAAGAGGCCAGTGTGGTGATGGGTAGGTGGAGTGCCAACTTAGAATCTTCTCAGTAAGGGCTGGGAGATGGCTCAGTGGGTAAAGTGCTTGCCACACAAATGTAAGGACCTGAGTTCAGACCCCAGAGCCTGTGTAAAGCCAGATAGTAACACGTGTCTGTAGCCCCAGTGTTCATACAATGAGGGGATAATCCCTGGAAACTTGAGGGCCAGGTAGCCTGATGTACAAAGAAGTGAAACTCAGGAGGTAGCTGTCTCAAGCAAGGTAGAACAGGAGGATGACAGCTGAAGTGCTCCTCTGACCTCCGTACTTGCAATGTGACATGCTCATCCATACTCACACTCGGCAATGCACACACACTCATTCTCAGTAACAGTACAGACACAGACTGACACACACATGCACACACACATGCACACACACACACACACACACACACACACACGCAGAGGGAGTTCTTTTCAAAAGAAAGTAAACTTCCTAGTACTACCTGGAGATTATTCCTCTATCACCTCCTTCCCCATGTGGTTTTATGTCCAGATCAATGTTACATTTTTTGTAACTATTTTCACCCCAGATACTGTGTCAAAGTCCTATCTGTTCTAAAACGAAAACACTGACTCCCTGTACCTGCCTTTGAGATTACACTCTTTTAATTGGCAAACACCATGTTCTCCTGTGAATGTGTAGGCAGTTCAGCATGTTATTAAAAGGAGATAGTGTTTTGCTTTTTATACACAACATGCTGATGTCAGCAAACTAGCCTGGAAAGACACAGTCATGGCCGAAGCTCTACAGCATCCCTTGTCTCCCAGGGTCTTGATGGACCGCTCAAATTAGGCTCCAAGTCCTTTTGGGTCTGGCTTTGTATTTTTCCCCATCATTAAGTAAGAATATTCCAGGTCTGGGACAAGTACTATGCAGGATGACTCTGGAATTTCTCACAGACCCCCCCTCCTTCCCTCACCCTCCTCAGAACCTATATAACCAAATATCTAAAGATGGACTCATTTTTTTCAGCTCAAGTAAAAATATACTCTGCTCTTTTGACAAATACCAAGGAAGAGAGCTAACAACACCAACCATGCTACAATACTTTCTCTTCACAAAATCATCTGTATTACAACCAGCTTTTGCTTTTCACCAAGCCTGCCATTTGGCCCTGTTCCTGTCAGCACATCTGCTCAGTACATGTTACACTAACCTATTGTCTCCCCAGAGGGTTAGCAGACATGTTCTTCTGAGCCTCTTTCTAATGTCAACCTTTTTGTTGTCTGAGAAGCAGTGATAAGCCAGGTTGCACTACCAGGCCAACAAAGTGTGGGGAAGATTAACCCCAGCCAGGCCAAGTAGATCCTGTTCCCATCCTGTCCTATCCCTTTGGTTTCACCCAGGCAGGAAACTCTCCATCCAGGACAACCCAAGAATGGCCTGGGCTTTCTGGCTTGCTTTAAAGCAAAAGCATCTCGGGGGGGGGGGGGGGGTAGACTTACTGCTGTGCATTTTGGGGGAGGAATAAAAAAGAGGAAGATGGCCTTACAGATGAGCAGTCATGTGTTCACCTTTAGTAGCAGAATCAACATGCATACCGCTTCATCCTGACCTGATTGCTAAGAGTCATTTTCCTGCTGACCCATGGGATAAGCCTACCCAGGTCTCCACTTGTGGATGTTCAGTAAAATCTTTTATAGGACCTCTTAAGGACATAGATTTGGATCTAGTGGCCACAGTGTTTTCTTGTCTGCTTGGCACATGCTTGGAAAATATTTTTCCTCTCTTCTGTTTGTAACAGGATCCTTGTCTCATACACACACACACACACACACTCACTTACACATATATATCCACATACTCACACACATGCATATACACACTCACACAATACTCACACTCACATACACACTCACATACTCACACACTCCGATACTCACACACTCATATACCCTACACACTCACATACACTTACATGCTCACACATTCTCACACACTCACACACAAGTTTAAACCTACAAGAAGAATGAAATTCTCCTAATCACACTTCTCCTTATATGTTTGGGAATTATCAAGACCCTGGGTTCTGTGATTTCTTATGTCTGTCTGCCCTTGTTATGAGGATGAAGTTGCTGTTGTGTATCTGGATGACTCTGCAGTCATGAAGGGAAGGATCTTAGCCTTTTGAAGAGCTCTCAAGGTCTTTCAGGATGATAAATGAGGTGAATACTTGGTCTTACCCTGTGGTTCATGGTAGGCACAAGGTCAGACGGTTACTTCCTTCATGTTAAAGCTGGGGACCAGAAGAACATCCCGACTCTGTGACGTTTGCTAGACTTATGTGGGGGCTATTTCCAGAAAACAGTTCTGGGATTCACCATCCTGTCTCAGAATCTGTGGGCAATGTATTCTCTTTATGGTCTTTGCTTGAGTTCTACACATTCTAAGATTTATCAAATACTGGACTTGATCCAATGTTTTCCAAGTAGGGTGATTGTATGAAGTGGGTGTGCTGAGTGCTGTTTCTTTCTAATGAAACCAACTTGTTCTCAGGGAACAAAGAGTGGCTTGATGTATTTGTTCATAAAACCCCAAATGCATGGTCAAGTCTAGCGCTGGCTACACTCAGGGAGTTAAAGATTCTGTCTCTGGATCATATTTGTTATTCCTGTATTCATGAGGCGGAGGCATGTGGATTGCTGCAACCTAGGCTGGGCTGTGATTTCTAGGATAGCTGATGCTACTGTGTAGACCCCGTCCCAAAAACAAAACAATTTTCTACATCACCTTAGTGTTCCAACTCTCTTATCTCCAAGTCGGATTCATCTATGGGCTCTCCAGTAAAATGACACCTGCAAACAATTGTATTCTTATTCAGTCATCATGCTAGCTATCCTCAGAGATAGGACCCCACCCTCCCTCTCTTAAGAGAAAAGGTCTCTGGGTGATACCATGTTGTTCTAGCTTGGGTCACACGCTATTGTTGAGCACTAACCTCTGTGATGCTCTCACAGCCATTATCTTCATCAGGAAAGCTATGATGACTTTGGAGAGATCCCAGTTCTGTGGACTGAGGACTATCTCTCAAAAAACCAAACCAAACCAAACCAAACCAAACCAAACCAAACCAAACCAAACCAAACCAAACCAAACCAAACCACAATGGAGCTGGGGAAGGTTACTGGATCTTCTTCATCTGAGATTCCAGCCACTCCATCTCCTGGCAGGTTGCATATAATTCAACTGTAATCACAGATGACCTCATGGTCTTGGAGAGTCAGGGTCTATAGCCTGTGGGAGGACACCACCTATGCAGTTATGAGAGCTCATCCATGCTGGGTGAGACTTTCTGGTGCAGCTGCTCTGAGGTCACCTACACTTCTTCAACACTCTTTAAGTGAGCCTATACATTCACTGGCTCCCCTTGATGTACTTGGCCTTGTTGATGCTTTTGTGCAAAGACATTGGTTTGTTGTAACCCAGAGAAAGTGTTCTTGTAATACCTGCCCTCAATTGAAACAGAAGGATATAACTCTCTTACTTTGTTGTTGACTGAACAAGTCATTAGTTTTTTTGTTGTTATTATTGTTTTGGTGTGTGCATTTTATGAACTCACTGATTAGGATGGGCTGGCTGGCCAGTGATGCCAGGGATCTGCCTGTCTCCACTTCCACAGTTCTGGGATTACAGAAGATTGCCACCAAACCAGGCTATCTCCCAGTTTTCTTTTCTTTTCCAGGATCATGAGTCCAGCCCTGCTCTAGATATCATGTCTCTTGTTCTGCTCTGCAGCCAGGCCCCCCTCTGACTCGTCTCTAAGAACATTATGATAACACTTGAAGTCTATTGGCTAAGTCAGCCTGTTTCTCCCATTTCAGAAGAGTTAGCATTACATCCAGAAAGCCTCTTTTCTAGATGGACATTCCAGGGATTAGAACCTGGATGTCTATCAGGGAGTCTGTATTCATCACCACTCTGCTTTCCCACATTCCAGTCATACTAAGTGTACCCCTGACCCATCTCTCCTGCCACAATGTTATGGTTTGAATATGGTGAGCCCCTACATGAGTTGAATGTTCTGTCTACAACTGGTAGGACTGTTGGGAGTGGGTTCTAGAAACTCTAGGCAGTGAAACTTAGCAGGAGGAAGTGGAAAGTCATATCTGTTTCCCATCTCACCCTCTGCTTCCCATCTGTCATGTAGTGAAAGATCTTTTCTGCCACATGACCCTGCTACAGTGATGCTCTACTGAAGGGCCTGGGACAAACAATCATGACCTGAACCCTCTGAAACAGTGAACAAAGTAAATCTCTTCTCGTTTAATTTGTGTGTGTGCACACATGCACTTGACATTAGGAGTTGACATGAAGTACACTCCTTAACTACTCTGCATCTTAGTTATTGAGACCCTGAAGCTCACAACTGGGCTAGACTGACTGAGCAGCAAGCCTTAGGAATTTTTCTATCTCTGCTTGTCCAACACTGGAAATACAGGCATATAGCTTCATGCCCAGTTTCTATGTGGGTGCTAGGAATCTGAACTCAGATTCTCTAACTCACATGGTTTTACTCACTGAGTCATCTTTCTAGCCCTTAATTTGTTTATTTTCTCACGGTGAGAAAGCTAACATACAGCATCTGCTTCATATAGCACAGTTGTCTCTTCTGGCCCAGAACTGACTATATATTCAGCACTCTTTCTTGCTCAGGGCATACAAGAGGACTACATTTCCCAGGCTCCTTTGTTCTCAGATTTGTGTCCTGTGGCTGAGTTCAGGTAATGGAATATGATGAAAAGGATGCCTTCTACTTCCAGGCTTGAAGGCAAAGTGCCTCACTTGAGCCTTCATGCTCTTGCCTTCTTCCATGTAGTCGTAAGCAAGTTACTTTAGGATAATGTAGTCACCACTTGCTGTGTTAAGCCACTGAGGGTTTGGATGTGTCTATCATGGCACATGACTTAGGTTGATGAACACATCTGGCTTGTATCTTACCACTAGTTCATCTCCAATCCCTAGCATAACTCTGGGTGCTAAGTAAACATTCAATGAAGGCTTGAGTGAAGGGAAGGGATGGGGAGGAGAAAACAGAGGGAAGAGAAGAGGAGAGGAAGGGAGAGAAGTGGACAGGAGAGGACAGGATTGAAAGAAAGGGGCTGTAAAGGGAACTGAAGTTTTGATAAATATTTACAGAGAATCAAATGAATTTGGTGGCTTGGAGAAGTTAAAACACTGTGGCATCCAAGACCCCCTTATCTACCTCTACATGTGAGGATGTTAGTGCTAGGAAATTGATAATATAGAACGATTCCACAATTGTCTTTCTGAGTTTGGCTTACATTGACATGGTGACTTCCAGTTCTGTCCATTTTCTTGTAAATTATGGGATCCTAGTGGCCAGGCAGCCGAGAGTGGGGGTGGGGGCAGATTAGGAGTGTATTTTGCCTTAGTAAGTAGTGGTAGGATTTTGCTGTATGGAGGCTGGTCCTAGTAACAGTTACAGTCATTCACACACCTCCTTTGGTGTAACTTTGTAGCCGTTCCATCAGGAATTATCTATTTCTGCACCCTTGGACTCTGAACAGGCTTTCTAGCTTGCTTTGGCAAACAGAATGGGAAGGAAGAGAAGCAGTGCCTCTTCTAAGTTTGGGTCTCAACAGAACTTGTGTGCTTTCTCAAAACCTGCCCTGTCACTGTGGGACAAAGCTACTCTGGATAAGAGGCTTCATGAACATTATCTGACATTAACAGTACCCATTAACCTTCCTATTCATAACAAATGCAGGAGTGAGTCCATCTAAGTCCAGAAAAGGTATCGTGGCAAGACCAATCCAAGGTCCAACCCACAGAACTGTTCACGCAATAGGAGGGATTTCTCTCAGTTGCAGGTTTTGGGGTCACTTGTTAGATGGTGACAGCTAATCTTGTAATCTCTCAGGAGCCTGAGATTACACAGCTATGGGGTTTTCATTTTGGTTTATTCTTGGGAACACACCTCATTATTTTAATAATCCCCAAACTTATTTTGTCTTCATGGAACAGCTGGAGGGACTTAAACAATTCAGATTATTGCTTTGATTTTCTCCTTGTATTTAGTGGTCAGGATCTGCCTACAATGAACAAAATTTGGGGTACTTCACATTTCATTAGTTTTACTAATATTTCCATGTTAATATTTTTAAGATTAGGCTAGTCTAATGTAATCTATGAGGCCCAGGTTCTAGGGAAAGACTGTTTTGAAAAATAAAAATAAAGCGAGCCCTGGGAGGGCTCAGTGGTTAAAGTTCTGGCCACACAAATGTGAGGAGTAGAGTCTGGATCTTCTGGCACCACATAGATGCTAGGTAGGTGGATGATCTCACCACAGTTCTGGCTCTTAGGATGCAAAGAGAAAGGAACCTCAGAGCAAGCTGGCTAGCCAGACTAGACAGATGGGGAGCTTCAGTTAATGCGGAAAGAGTCCTGACATCAAGTTCAGGCCTCCATAATACATACATCACAAACACACACACACACACACACACACACACACACACACTGATAAACAAACAATCCCAAGGTTGGCAGTACTTGAAGAATGAAATCCTCTGGCCTCTTCATACACATGGATGTTCATACCTGCACATACATGGATGTACGTGAAAAGACATAAAAAGAATTTAGGAAACAACCATACATTTATATCAACTCAGTTAACACACGATACTAATTCCTAGTACTTTCCACAGGCAGGGAACTGTAGCATGAATGCAGCGTGTTGCAACTCAAAGCAGGTGCTCTCTGGCACATTTTGTCAGACTTATCTCCATCTTTTAAGGGATCAGTGGACTCCCCCGCCCCACCTACATCAGCACTGTGCTTTGGACTTGTGTTTACTGCAGCCAGTCTAGCTGTGCTCCTGAGAATACTGTCATACAGTCACTGATGGCCACTCCAATGTCACCAGCCCGGGAAGCTGTCTCCTGTCTACCAGATCTAAATATCCATATTTTAAAAATAGCCTTTAAAAACCAGCATACAAAATAATTGGTTTCATTACATCCATTTTTATTCTGGTTCTTGCTAATCCTCCCCCACATGCTTTTTTCTACGGACCTATATAAACCTGATCCTCATTTCTTCCTGGGTTTAACTATGCCACTGTGCCCAGTGCAAAGTAAAAGTGTTGGGTCTTTTGATAAGGAATTACTCTGAAGCTGGGCATGCTGGTACATGTATGCAATTCCAAGCCTTGGGAGGCTGAGACAGGAGAAACATAAGTTCAAAGCCAACCTAAACTACACAGTGAATCCCCTTCTCACTCTACCATCCCTTCAAATTTCAAAAGGCATCTGCAGGGTCTCAAGCTAAATGTGGGCTCCCTTGGAGCACAAAGGCTCACCTCAGGACACCTGCCCTGGCTCTATATGCCTCCACTCTAGAGCCTGGGCAGTGCTGGAGGGCAAGGTCAGTCTTGGAGGCCTCCTTGAGCTCTGTGCAGCTGAGACATCTAGCAGCCCCTCCATGTTAAAGAGCCTTCTTTAAATTCTTCAGCGTCCCCACTCACAGTGTTTAGCATTATAAAAAGCATAGTTCTAGGATCTGGGCATTCTTGAGAGAGAATCCTTCTTTCTTTCCTTCCTTCCTTCCTTCCTTCCTTCCTTCCTTCTTTCTTTCTTTCTTTCTTTCTTTCTTTCTTTCTTTCTTTCTTTCTTTCCTTTCTTCTTTCTTTTTAAAAATAGAGCCTTGCCATACAGTCCAGACTGAACTTATGACTCTGCTTCAGCCTACTGAGTGCTGGGATTGCAGCCATGTATAATAACACCTGGCTGAGAGAGGCATCATTATCCCTGTCTGGGAGAAAACCAAAGCTTGGAGAGATTGAGCAGCTTAACCTGAAGGCAGGAGCTTAAAGCCAGCCTGTGCTAACACCAAACCCCTTTCTTACTGGACCCCACACAAATCACTTGAAATAAGAGCTGGGATTTAAACGTAAGCACAACACCACAATCATAGCATTTAATTGGTTTTAATTTTGTTTCCCAGTTGACATTTGGCAACATCCATGAGAATTTTAGTTGTTACAATGGGGTGAAGGCATAGTGGTATGGGTGTCTGGTGGGTGTGGGTAAAAGATACAGGCAAACGTTCCACAGTGCATGGGGTGCCCTCAGGACACAGGTGTGCCACTACCACATGGCAATAAGTGGAAATCAACCTGACATTAAGGTGTCCCCTCCCCAGCTTCAGGTTTCAGTGCTGGACAGTACATTTTCTTTCCCTTGCTGTGAATACTACTCAGTGTTTATTTTTCTTAAATTGACTTTACATTAGTGAATTTAAAAGAACCAAGTACATTTTAACACTTCTGCCTATGAATTCATTTGGAGGATGTGCTTTTTAAAAAGATGTATATTGGAACAAATAAGACACTATTGACAAGTGAAGTATCTGCAGAGGGGGCCCACTGTCAGTGCCGGGGAGCCATGCTATTGACCTACTTCACTTCTGTGAAGCTCCTTTATCTCTGCAGACACAGAGAATAAAATCCATCAAATATGTGTTTCTGGAAGCAGGCAAGGCTTGCTACAATTTGCCTCTGTGTCATCTCTCCCTTTCCCCCCCTCAAGGCTAACAGTTGCTTGGAAACCTCTTTGTAACCTTAAAAGCCACCTGATGAGGAAGATTAACAAACAACTCATTCAAGGAAGGGCCACTGTGCACATAATTTAATTTGTTGCATGGCTTATAAACACTGGTTTCAAGGCAGTCCCAGGCAGCCCATACCCTTCCATAATTGTTAGCTGGTATGATTGCATGCTTGCTGTGGTAGACTGCAGCCTGAACAATTGAGACCAGAGTAAAGGAGGCTTTTCTTTAGATACTAAAAGGGCCTGAGCTGTAAAACTATAGCATCCTCATCTCTTTCATAGGAAAAAAAAAGCTTTCATAAAGGGTTACAATTTTCCCTAGGGGGTGTTCAAATGAATTTGTTTCTGCAGTGGTTTGGGGAAGAGATCCAATATGATTTTTCCTTGACTATGAACTTGCCGGCTGTTCAGTGAGCAACTTTAGAACCTACACCCAACCCCAATACAAAAGCCCTAAAAGAAATATGCTTTTAGCCATGTGTCCTGAACAATCACGCCCCTATCAGGAGGTAGTGGCTGTACTTGATTGCTTGATATGAAAATGGGCATTTTTACCCCTCCAAAGAGTGAAAAGAACAAAGCTGGTTTTCCTAAATATTATTCAAAGGCTAGGCACATGGGCTGGGGCAATCCCAGCAGGCACAGGCACAGGCACAGGCACAGGCACAGGCACAGGCACAGGCACAGGCACAGGCACAGGCACAGGCACAGGCACAGGCACAGGCACAGGCACAGGCACAGGCACAGGCACTGCAAATAGGAAGGGAACTGAATCAGGGGAAAGGTCTGGGGGAATAGGAGGAGGCTTAGGATTCTTCCAGGAAAAAGGCAGGCAGAATGGGTCTCAGTCTGCTTCCTTCTGAAGCACAGCTCCTGCAGTTTTCTTGTTGCAAACAGGGGGCAGTCTCTGTTAATTAAAGCTGGAAGCAGCAGCCAGAGTTAAGTCTTACAGACAGAGCCTTGTGCAGAGACCAAAGGCAGAACCAGAAGTGGACTTTCCTGTCCATATTTTGCTTAAGGTATTTAAAAATTATGTTTCAAAGTCTCTTAAATCTTCCAAATCTTGAAATTGTGTGTGTGTGTGTGTGTGTGTGTGTGTGTGTGCAAAACCCCTTTTTTATATGAGGTTGCTCACTGTAAAGGATCCTTGATGCTGGCTGGTGAGCACTGAGGGGCGCTGGAGCAGGGGTTGAGATGGCAGAAGACTACATTAGTAGTTGGGCAGCTTATCCTGGCCTTGGCTTTACCACTTGCTAGATAGAGCTCACAACTTCTTGGATCCTAGGAAGCCTGCTGGAAGATCCCTCTCAAGCCCAAGTGTAGATATCTCCCAACCTCTGGGAAGTAGTGATGCTAGAAACTACCATTCATGCTTTGGGTATTCCTTTCCTTTCCTTGTCCCAGACAGAAGGATTTCTTAAAGATCTCTTTCTGCCCCCTTCGTGTCTGTCTTCTCTGTGTCTGTCTCTGTGTCTGTCTCTGTTTCCCTCCCTGCCTCTCTCTCTCTCTCTCTCTCTCTCTCTCTCTCTCTCTCTCTCTCTCTGTCTATGTGTACACACACCCCTGTGCAGGTGTGCACACGCTTGTGTAGCAGTGCATGCTGAAGACAAATGACAACCTCAAGTGTCATTCCTCAAAACCTTATTTTTTTTAAGATTTATCTTTTTATGTGTTTGTTTGTCTGTAAATTTATGTGTACCAAGTACATATGTGTTCCTATGCAGGCCAGAGAGTGCCATGTACTCCAGCACTGGAGCTGTGGGAGATTGTATGTCACCTGATTTGGGTGCTGAGAACCAAATCCGAGTCCCCTGAATGTGTAGTAAGGGCTCCTAACTGCTCAGCCATCTCTCAACCCCACCCCCTTGTCAGGAGATCCTCAGTAGGTTAGGCCAGCTGGCCCAAGTGTCCCAGGGGTCTCCCTGTGTCCTTTCCCCAGCTATGAGATTGTAAGTATGTGGCACCATGCTCTGCTTCCTCATGTAGGTTTTAGGGGCTGAACTCAGGACCTCTTGCTTTCATGACAAGAGTTCCCTGACTCATAACTTGTTAAATATCTTAATTAACTAAACACATAGCTAACAGAGTTCACAAGTAGTTTTTGTCTATGTGCTTAGAAACACAGATTATCAAGGCCATTTTAGTCCTGTTACTTACATAGCAGTGCTTGGGGACATTAAAGATAGAAATACATAATCGAAGGTAGATTTGTATCTGTTAGGAAGGGATAGGAAGTGGCTATGCCACAGGCTCTGGAAGCATAGTTCTTGGGTAAAACGTCAACTCTAGCATTCACTCCACAAACTCCTGTGGGTAGCTTTTTTTTCATTGCTTTGAGGCTCAGTTTCTCACATTGCTATTGGGAAGATAATATTAACTAAGAAGCAGACAATTAATGGGGCTCCTGAGCTCACTGATTCCTCCACAAGCCCCCAGGTTGTCTGGTACCCAGTAGTTATTGATTTTTAATAAAAGCAAGCTTAGGGGATATGCTGTAACTCACAGAGAAATGTCAGCTGCCATCAGCTCCCACACCAGTGCTTATGTTTGTGGGATGGACAAGGTGGTGGCAGCTGTGGGTTGCCAGTATGACAGCTATGCCTCCCACCCTACTTGCAAGGTCCTGTTGTGAAGAAGCTGATGATTGGCAGTTCTCACCCTTTTCCCAGGTGGGAGATTGGTTGGAGTACATCCTACTGCAGTCGGGGCTCTAAGACCTGCTGTGGTTTACCAAGGTGGCCCTGGGCTGTATTTGTAAATCTTATTTATTCAAAGTGAAGGGGAGCTTAGCCAAACTCTTTGATTTGGAGAAAACTTGCCACACAGTCCCAATAAACGCTCTCATAAATTTTCATTTAAGAAGACCCCAACTGACCATTTTACAAGTGGTCCAACCTTGTGGTCCTTTGAAAATGTCCCCAGAGTCCTGCAGCTGAAGCCCAACAGAGGAGAGGGACAAGAAAACATTGCTTTCCCTGTGAATCACCCAGCCTACTGCAAAGAGCATACTCAGTTAATACAATTAAAAAACAAAACGCCGGGGCGTGTGGGGATATAAATTTAGCTTAGCAGCTTTGATGTGAATCCTGTTTTAGGGGCTATTGAAATGAAATTCAAGCAGAGGACAGGAAGAAGTAGGAGAAATGGTTGAGGGCTTATGGCGGGCTGGGAGGAATCGGTCAGGAGACAGAGAGAGCAGATTTGGAAAGGCTGAGAAGAGATGCTGTGAGCCAAGGAAACAAGCTTGGCGAGGATGTCGGGAAAGGGGGCTCCGTGGGGACAGGGGACAGCCTGCTCTGGAGACTGTAGCGCTGGCTGCAGGAACGACGAAGTGGCTGAGGATGAGTGCCCAGGCCTTGCGCTGCGCCAAAACTGCCAGCGCAGAGGCGGCGCCGCTGTGTGCCCTCCTGTGGAGCTCAGCGAACGCTGCGGGGGCGAAGAGGGACAGAAAGCTGCAGGTCCCAAGGGCTAGGCGAGTTCTTAGGAGAGCCCTTCCAGGATGAGCCATTGCCTTCGCTTTGTCCGCTGGCCGCCTCCCCAGACCTCCGAGCTTTTAAAATGAGTTCCCAAGCCCCTGTTCTGGGATGCTTACCACAGCTCAAGGGGCTTGACATTTAACCCACCTTCCCAATTCCAGCCTCATCTCTATCCAGGGACTCCAACCATCCCAGGCCCGCGCCAGGCAGGAGGTCGCATACCCAGAAAGGGCAAGGCAGTCCCTGCACGCCCTGGAGGAGGAGGGAGATCTTGTCTACACTGCTTCTAGTGTGTCTTGGAGTGAGCAAGCCATCTAATCGGTCCCGATTCTCCTAGAGTCACCCCTTCCTTGATCGACAGATTGCAACCGCAGCTCCTGCGCACGCACCCCTAGGGAGAAAAACCGCGGGCGGAGCCACCTCTGAGCCTTTGCTTGGGGTGAGGCGCACCTTTCTCCCCGAGAGGGTGCCAGAGGTCCCGGCTGCGGTTCTTTCCTCCTGCCGAGAAATCAGAGCTGTTCTTCCGAGCCTGGCGGCGGCGGAGCTCTCAGCTTCTGCCGGAGCGCTTTCTGTACGCCCCCCACTCGCCCCCGCCCGCCCGAGTCACCTCTTTCCGCGCCCCCGCCCCTTTCGAGCTAGTGCTCGCCGCACTCCCTCCCCCCACCGCCCCGCTCCTCCTCTACCCGCCCTCCTCCCCTTCCCCCTTCCCTCAGGCCCTCCCTTCATTCCACAAGTGTCGCTTCTCTCTCTCCAGCGCACTTGGCGTGCTGGAGAGGTGAAGAGCATCCTGCGAGCCACCGGACGTGGGGAGCCTAGTCCCGGGCGGCGGGCGGAGGGGAGTTACGGACACAGCGACTCTCCCCTGCTTTCCGCCCCCGCCTCCCCCGGTGGCCAGCAGGACCTGCACCCCGCGCTGGCCCCCGCTCCTGCTCCGTCCCCGCCCGGCCCCGGCGCGCTCCTCCCCGGCCGGCCCCCTTCCTCGGCGCGCGTCGCGCTGGAGGCGAACGCAGTCTGAGCCCAGCGCAGTGGCCGCCGACCACCGAGCGCCCCGCGCCGCCTCCCTGCATGTGCGGCCAGCGGCGGCCCGCAGCCCCCGCCAGCAGCCTCGGCAGCTTCAGCCGCGCGTCCAGAGGCGGCGACAGCGGCTTCAGCGGCGGCCGAGCGCTCCAGCCCGGGCTGGGAGACACGATGCGCCGAGTCCTCCGGCTGCTTCTCGGCTGCTTCCTCACCGAGCTGTGTGCTCGCATGTGCCGGGCGCAGGAGCGAGCTGGGCACGGGCAGCTGGCGCAACTGGGCGGCGTGCTGCTGCTCACAGGGGGCAACCGCTCCGGGGCCGCCTCCGGAGAGGCCGGCGAGGGCGTCGGGGGCTCGGACGCACCGCCGACTCGAGCGCCCACGCCGGACTCCTGTCGGGGCTACTTCGATGTCATGGGCCAGTGGGACCCGCCGTTCAACTGCAGCTCGGGCGACTTCATCTTCTGCTGCGGGACTTGTGGCTTCCGGTTCTGCTGCACGTTTAAGAAGCGGCGACTGAACCAGAGCACCTGTACCAACTACGACACGCCACTCTGGCTTAACACGGGCAAGCCCCCAGCGCGTAAGGATGACCCCTTGCACGACCCCACCAAGGACAAGACCAACCTTATCGTCTACATCATCTGCGGGGTGGTGGCTGTTATGGTGCTGGTGGGCATCTTCACCAAGCTGGGGCTAGAGAAAGCGCACCGTCCCCAAAGGGAACACATGTCCAGGTGGGCTGCCTCCCCATTCGCCCTTCTCTTTGGGTTCACTTTCCTTTCTCTCCCATCTCCAACATCCCCCAGCCGTGCTTGCCTCCACCCCAAGGTCTCCTATTGGGGAATGTCACCCAGGATGACAACTTTCGATTGTAGCATTGAGCTGAGGCATTGGGCTCAGCACAGGTAGGGGTGAAAGCCAAGTGTGGAAGGGAAGGTCTCTTCTCCCCCTCGCCCACCTGCTGTTCCCTCTCACCAGATATATAGGAGGGACTTGAGACACATAGGGTCTTCAAACTCTTGGGTTTTGGGGAAAGGATCCATTTATTCTAGATATTTCTCTCTAGGTAAACAGAGGCAGGCGAACCTGAAAAGGGGGGGGGCGTGTGTGATCCCTCGTGCGCGTGTGTGTTGGAGGGAGGGAGGAAGGGAGGAGGGTAGGGAGGGAAAGAGTGAATACCTCCTGCAACTCGTACACTGGGAAAATGAAGCAAAGGTTATGGAGAGTGCAGAAGAGGGCAAGAACAAAAGACTCCTGGAGCTGGCCTTTCCCCAGAGCTCTGAGGGCCCTTGGTTGGAACCTCTTCTTTTCCGTTCCATTTCTCCTTCAGCACCTATCCCTCTCTGTGCTGCAACCATCACGACAATGCTCCTTGCCTGGCTTGGAGCTGACTCCAAGGGCCCCCTCCACTCTTCAAGCACCTTGATTAGTCAACTTTGCCTTTCCGCTTGCTTTCTTCATTATGCAAGTCCCAACACTGGCAAAGTGGCAGCAGATGGGAGAAAGCATTTGGGGATTAAAGGAGCTATTTGCCTTTTTGTTTAACCCCTCCCCCAAGTGTCTAAATCATTCCCAGAACTCAGTAACTTTGGAGGTGTAGGGTGCAGACTTAAGTCAGGATCCAGGGGAGAGGCGGTCTGCATGAGATGGACCAGCTGACAGCAGGATGGCTAGAGCCAAAGCACAACTGACTTGGAGTTTGGGCTTGAAGTCACAGTGTCCTTTTCAGTCTCCAAGCCCCCGCCCCATGTAGGGGGGCTGTGTATGTGCACACTAGTGCAGGCTTGCGTGTGTGCATGCAACCCATGAACATGCCTAAAAATCTGAACAAAGAGACCTAGCAAAAATAGGCAAAGGAACATTATCATCTCACTAGTAATCATTTTCTGTTTATATGAGAAAGAGTATCAGATGAGTTTTTCCTTTTCCCAGAGATAAGGGATCTGGAGGGAAGGTGGGAAGTTCTGATCAGTTTGGGTTAGTGGTAGATGGTGATTTCTTGGGACACAAAAATAAGCTTCCCAGGAATCCAGGAAACTGGACCCAAGAGTAAGGTGCTGGCTGGCCTAGCCTACCTCCTGCTACCCCAAGGTGCTCTAACTCCAGCTTCCCAGAGGTTTCACTTTAGGAGAGCCCTATCCAGGGACGTCTCCTGTTGTCCTTAGGGTGAGGTGGATGCAGGTCTGTGACAAGCATGTTGCCATGTAGGGAACTGGTATTCAGAGACAGGAAGGCTGCCTAGCTGACACCTTAACTTGGGCTGAAGTCGCCACCATGCCTTTTTGCTAAGTTCCCCTCTTGGGATTTGGCGGAGAGAGAAGCTACTGTTGGCAGATCTGTGGGTAAGGTACAGCTTCAAGCTTCCTTAGATTGGGTGCTCTGGTCAACCTAGCTCTCCACTGATACCTGGGGGCTCAGCGGGAACCCAGTTCCCTGTTCTAAGCACTCCTCTCAGGCAGCTCCATTTTTTTCCCTGCAGATTCTAGATAAGGTCTGTTTGGAGGCCACATCCAGGAGTGCCCTGCGCCAGGTACAAAACAGGCTCTTCACATAAACATTCAGGGATTTCAGGATGCAGTGGAAGTGCCTGGCCTTGGCCGGGGAGAAGACTGTTACAGGCAGCTTCTTATGTATGCTTTTCGAGGATGCTGCTGTTTGAGGCCACCTGTACTGCTTAAAGTCCCTGTTGCCAGGGGTCCCAGCCCCTTTGACTTTTAATTACAATGCCGGGTAGGAGCCAAGTACCAGGGCTGGCAAAGCTCTCCAGGTGATTCTCATGTTCATCCAAACACTGTGAAGGGACCAGAGTGAACACCTGCTGAGCACAGGGCTGAGTGCCAGGCACTGTGAGGTGTGCATGCCTGTGTGCTTTGTGTGTGTGTGTGCTTTGTGTGTGTGTGTGTGCTTTGTGTGTGTGTGCTTTGCGTGTGTGTGTGTGCATGCACGAGAGTGTGTGTGTGTACTCAGTTCTCACAGCCAGCATATGACATGGCTGCTATTTTAACTGCCTATTTACATAGGAGAAAATCATGGCACAGGTGAAGAGGCTTTGCTTAGTCTTGCAGTTAGAAGAAAATTGTTCCATCAATAGTAGTACTGGGTCCAACCCAGTTGTACTTGAGTCAGATGTCTTTAGGCCCAGCCTCAGGGTTTGGAGAGCTTCTCAGGGGACAGATTTTTAAGTTCTTTCTATGGAGATTGATAGTATATTTGGAGTGGACTTCAAATATATAAAAGACTTTTAGCACTCTTTTTCAGTGACTGAGATCCAGGAGAAACACTGGCCTTGAGTTTGAAAATATTTCACAAAGGGAGGAGGTGCAGAGTTAATCCAAGAGAAAAGCAGAGGACAATGTCACTCTTTTTGCATGTGGGAGCTTTTCTCTCCATTGTCTGTGGCACCCGGGCTGCCCCAGGCCCCTCTGACTGCATCACACAGGCTTATGTACTTAATCCTTTGGAGCTCAGTGAGGCAACTGGCTCATTAGCTTCTCCCTGATGGTGCTACAGGATCCTCCAGCCGGGACCAGTGCACCAAGCTTCCACACAAAGAGGCTGCTGTGAGGTGAGGCACATTCCAGAAGTTAACCTGCCAGCCACAGCCTCTTCATGTTTACCAAGAGCTCAGGGATGCAGACATGGGATTTGTTCTCATTTTGCCTGGGAAGCACCTTGTCAAGGACACATAGGTGGCTGGCAGTATTACTCTGCACACTGTCCCAGTGACCAGGAAACTTGTGTTTTCCAATGGAGGACCTTGGAATATGGCCTGGTTTGTTCTCAGCTGAGGAGGATGGAGAAGGAAGAGAAGGACAGACCAGGAGAGGTGAGGAGAACCTATGCCACCTTGTAAGGACTAGGGAGATGGCCAGTGAAAGAGTGCCTGCTGTGCAAGAATGAGGGCCTGGGTTCAAATCCCAGCACCGACATAAAAAGCCAGTCCTGTGGCGAGTGTCTGTAATCCCAGTGTTAGAGGTGAAGGCAGGCAGATCCCAGGGTCTCCTTAAAACCTAGACAATTGCTGAGCTCCAGGCTCAGTGACATGCCTGTTCCCAAATGGAAGGTGGAGAGCAACCACTCAGGGTGTTCAGACACTGACCCCCACAGGGTCAAGTGCCCCTTGGGGGGAAGGAGGAAGGGAGAAGGAGAACTGTGGAAGCAGCTCTCTCTCCAGCATCACCACAGCAGCCATGGGTACTGTGGCTTCCACTGTCCAGTGGAAGGAGAGACTGCAGTGAGGGCCGGCTGTGGCCCTGAAAGCTCCTGGATAGATGGGTAGATACCCTGTGGCTCGGCAAGTGTTACTGTTTGTGCGCCTTAAGTTTTCAGTGTATCGTTTTGCGATATAGTCTGATCGTATGGCCCAGGCTGTTCTCCATCTCATGATCTGTTCACCCCAGGTTCCTAGGGAATAGATTATAGGTGTGTGCCACCATAAATTGATACTAAGAAAAAACTGAAACATGTAAAACTCCTGGAGGAAATACTGTGGACAGTCTTTGCCTGAATTGGGGCCTGTCACCTGGTGCTGTTTACACTCCTGTGGTGGGAACTGTCTTGCACATTGTAGGGTGTCTGTCTGGCGGCATCCTTGACCTCCACCCACTAAGTAGATGACAACCCCACACCTGTCTAGTGAAAATGACAGTGGAAAATGTCACTAGACACTCAGTTGACAGAGGAGTAAAGACCCTCTACTGAGGACCACTAATCTTAAGTAAACTAGCTTTACAGTTTGGTTAAATTTTGCTTCATTTTGATGCTTTCTTCCTATTTCTTTTACCCTTTCTCCCCGTCTTCTCCTTCCCTCTTTCCATCCTTCTCTCCCTCCTTCCCTCCCTTCTTTCTTCCATTTCTTCCCCCCTCCTTCCCTTTCTCTGTCCCTTCTTTCTTCTCTTTTTCCTTCCTCTGTCGTTCTTCTTCCTTCTCTTTCTGCCTCCCTCCCTTTACTCCCGTCCAGCAGAACCATTGACATAAGCCACAGACACAACAGCATTTCCCCCGCACAACACAATCCCATGATCACAACTTAGAACAAAAATGCCACACTGTCATTAAATGTCATTAAAAGTCTCCTTCTCACACCCCAAATGTCCTTCAGAGCTTGGCTTTATGTCTGGTTCTGGGGTAAAGAGGCGTTGTTGTATTTGGCTGTGAAATTTCTTCCACCCCTAATATCCATGCTGTTTTAAAACCAACTTCAAGTCAGTAGCTCGTACTGAAGAACTGGATTTCTCAGAGAATCCCAATGTGTTATTCCTCCGTCCTATCCGGGAGCTCTGGTAACTGCACCTGCAAGTTTTCACAGAGCAGCTGCTGGTCGTGGCTGGGTGGTGACCATCCCCTTCGGAGAGCTCTTGGGTTTACCTCATTCACTTGCAGCCCAGGGTTGTCAGAAGGCTTATGTGAATGGCAATGTTCCCAGTGAGGTCTCTTAATATTTGACCTTGGGAAGGCTGCTTCACATCTCTGCAACTCCAGTTCTTATCTGCAGATTGAGAATTCAGTGAGGAGCAGGCTTGGACAGTAATTAGCATAGAGCCCAGCCAGAGTCACTACCAGCATCCTTCTTATTGGAGTTCTTCCTCTTATCTACTGAAGGGGGTGACACTGCAGCCTGGACCTCAGTGCCTGGTCCCTACTCTGTACTCTGTGGCAGTGGCTAACTCTCCTAACCTCAGGATTTTCATTTCCATCTGATCAGTAGAAGCTGGCAGGCTCTGAACAGGAAGGATGGCTTGTGTACGACTAGATTAAATGTACTGCAAAGTGCTGTCTGGGGGATGTCGAAGAACCCGTGTTAGATTTGCAATTTTACCACAAGCTTATGTATAAATTCTCATTTAATTTCACACCCCTCCCCCACAAGGTAGCTTCTATGACAGTCTGCTGATTACGGAGGCACAGACTGCTTTCCAAGAGGGGGAACGAGCACCCAGTGAGCTAGAGGAGACTGGCTTCAAAGCTAGATGATCTAAGACAGGGAACAGGTTCTCGGCTGCTAGACTACACCGCACTGGAGTGCAGAGCCATAGGACCTCTAGTCTTCTCAGGTCCCAAAGTGCTCAATGCCCCGAAAACAGCAGTGCCAAGCAGGGCCTTCTGAGAGTCCATGTGAGGTCAAGTCTAAGAATGTTTTATGTACCTGTCCTGGCACGGTTAGACTTCTCAGTGGAAACACTGGAGAAACAAGCTTGAGGGCAGATATATATATTTGAAGCTCTCTCCACTTGAAGCTGGTAGGAAACACATGTTGTTTTTCCCATCTTCAAACAGAATAAAAGATTTCAAGCCAGAAAAAATAAATCCATGTGGGCAAAAGACATAGCAGTGTCCTGTGTGGTTTTCAAAAATGCTTTAGAAGAATTGTAGTCCTTTGCAAAGATATGACATCAAGTGGCAAGTGCCCCCTTCCATGAGCCTTTGCTGTGGTCTTTCAGCACCTCTCTTATCCACCCATCCTTCAGCATGCCTGTGGTCATTTTGTGGCTTCCCAAGCTGGAGAAGCCCATGTGTATCACATGGAAGTATCTATTTTTCTTGTAGGATACATTTGCTTCTCTTTGGGGACCAAAATCAGTTTTATGGAAGTATAACTTATGCCATCAAATGCACACATTTTGACTGAAGAATTTGATGAGCTTTGATATTTGTTTGCACTGGTGTAAATCGCCACTATAGAAAATTTAATTGTGACTATTGTCCTTGAGTCCTGAACAATGAAGTTTCATGTGCAAGAGATGATGCTCAGGAACCCCACTGATGTGTTTAAAACTCAGGATCTGAACCCACAATGTGGTTTGGTTGATAGAGTACTTGTCTAGCATGAAGCCCTGGGTTTCAGTCTCACCACTGCCTAGAACCAATATGATGGTGCACACTTACATTCCCACAATATGATTGTGCACATTTACACTCCCACAATATGATGGTGCACACTTGCACTCCCACAATATGATG